>NC_048576.1:54429562-54684562 GCF_013265735.2 Oncorhynchus mykiss | reverse complement strand
AAGTGTGCTCTCTCTCTCTCTCTCTCTCTCTGCCATCCACCACGAAATCTCAATGAAGGAAACCATACATTTTTAAAGGGTGTTGCCATTTCACTTTTGCTATATCGTGTGAATTAAAATTTTGTATTATTATAGTTGTTCTGTTTGTTATGCTCTCACCATGAAACTGTGATCATGGGCCGGCCATTAAAAATGTGCTTCTTATTCCACCATGTTACCGTACAACAGTTTAGGATCTGAGAAACGGAATACTGGGAGACACTTTATAGACAGACTAAATGAGTCAACAGTGAGGTGTGTAGTGGTGTCCCAGCTGCCATGGTGATCAATGGAATAGCCAGCACTGTAAAAGTTACCGACTCCTCAGATGCCTAGCAAATATCTGAATCCAACCTTTTCAATTTTTTTTTTTTTTTGCTTCCTTGTGTGATGTGTGTTTTTTGTATATAGTAATACATTTGTTAGTCTTTGTGATTTTTCTTTTTTTTTGCCAAAGTCATTGTTTAAGATATATTTATACATTTAAAGAAGTCTTAAGGCAGCTTTACAATATAGTGTCACGGATGTCATGTTTACTACATACTCAAAATGATCTCATCAACTTTAGCTCGGAGATTTCTGATAGTAAAAAGGGATATACAGTATGTAAAATATCCATATAAATAATGTATGTATCTCCTGAATTTGTACATTGCTTCTTCGTCATCCTTCATGTGTATGTTTGCATTTTGTGACAGTACCGATCTGTTTGGATTTGGTTGTCTACCATGTTCCATGTTTAAATGTCATTTTGATACATTTCATTGGTATGTTTTTTTTTGTTTTTTGTTTTTGTTTTAAGCCATACTTTCATTTCTAATTCCATCCACCCTAAAGCCATTGTCTATTTTTGTATAATTTGTTAGTTAATGAAAATGTTGCTGTTTTTGTTTTGTCTTGATATTGGATTTGTTTTATCACATGGTAAAAGTAGCATATTATTCTTATAGTATTTAGTTATATAGGTTTTGAGAGTATATAAGTATATCATATAAATATCTTTTTTGCTTAGATTTTTTGGCTTTCAGAACAACTGATACTGTTTAAAAACAAACAATATGCATGGGTTTTCTCCTCCTAGCGATGCATTTGTGTGCTAAAAGCAGGAAGACCATTTTTGGCAAAAAATATGAAAAAACTCCCCCCGCCCCCCCAAATTTCGCTTCCATCTTATTTTCCCTTTCCCCTCTGTTGTCTCACCAAAATCTGAACCAGCAGTTTAGATGCCTTAACAATGCAAAGCCACAGCCGTCAGTGTAGAGTAGAGACCCCACCAGTGCTCTGCTAACATACTTCAAAATGGGTGCAACAAGCAAAATATATAGAGGGGGTAGCACAAGTGGAGTTGTTCCTTATCCTGGAGCCCTAAGGAATGTTTACCTGTTTTCCCTGTCACAGTGAGCGCTCGGCACGGCAAGGCAGAGAGAGTGGCAGGTAGTAAGAGAAGAGGAGAGCTGTAGCATAGAGAGGAAGAGGAGGGAGGGAGGGAGGCAAGGTGGTGGATGGGGCTGGCTGGCTGATGGGGGGAGGACACTGTGATGAGATGACTGAGAAGAGAAGGGAGGATAAATATTTAATGTGTTGAGCAGCTGGAGGGGTAAGGAGTGGTGGAGGAGAGGAGGAGAGGAGTGAGGTGCACTGCAATACTCATTTGAAGCCAAGCCTCCCCTTCATATTCCTCTCTCATATACACAGCTAGGGGTGGGTTGATGGTGAAGCCATATTCTATCTACTGTTTGATTCTGTTTGAGAAAGGTTATGGTACAACAACAGATCTGATGATGAACAGTTTTAAATGACAGCACAATAATCTGTACACACAAGTCATTTTACACCCTTGCTTCGACAATTGCTACTGCCCTCTTCTGACTCTCCCCCTTTTCTCTTCCCCTCCCTTTATATACAAATTGAGCCACCTGTTTATCTCTGACATGGGTCATATGACCACTCTTTGTAGTCTTTTGTGTGTGTGTGCGTGCGTGCGTGCGTGTGTGCGTGCGTGCGTGTGCGCGTGTGTGTGTTCGCGCTAACAGTCCTCTGAAAGAGAACGTGGCTTTTTAATTTAATTGCTGACGGATATTTTTTTTAAGTGACTTTGTAGGAGGGGGAGAATTTAAACTGAGGATTCTGAGGATGAGGGAGTCTCTTGTAAAATGCACTTGTGTAATGATGAGTTCAGCTTGTATGCATTGTGACTCAGTTCTCCTGTCTTTCGGGTACAGGGACAGATACGTTTGAGGTTTACTGTGTCACCGCCCAGCCAAGAGTATAGAGCCATCCCTGTCAGGGAGGTGGCCACCTGGTCAACGAAATGAATGAAATTGTTCTCTGAATCCTATTGTCACCCTTTTGAACCCATCTCTCCATTTCTCTTACCAAGCCTTGTCTTTGACTGGACACACAGAGCAGTTATATATTGATGGACAAGGAAAAGAGAAAATGAAACTACTGTAAAGATGATCTCCTTCTTTTTTTTTTTTTTTGGATTAACTTTGAACTGTAAAATAACTTTTCAACTTTCACAATATTTAATTAAAGTTCCCTCTTGTCTGTGAAACGGTTGATGTTCTTGTTGTCTTTGTGAAGCTGTTTTGTCTTGGTAACATTTTGTTGCATTTCCCAGTGACGTGATATACTGGGGCACCAACACACTCTACAAACTCAAAAAACGCACACACTATACAAGCTCGTTCCTGGACCCGCAACACGGCGAGATTTGAGTGTCCACGATTTCATTACACACCCACTGTCACAGCGCCATTATAAACTCAGCCATGCCAAGCCAAAATCATATGGCATTGCACAGGATTTATCCCATGTTCAAGTCGTACTGGATGGGTTTGAATGCAGGGCAATGCCCGGGTATGACGTCATCAAAGCAGTGAACCTGAATGGCCCAATCAAATCAGAGTGGAGGTCTGCCCATCTCTCATCTAGATCACAAATGAAAGGGTTCCTCCCCTCTGGATCAGACTCCTGCTTTAATTAGTTAATTAATTAATGTATTACAGCCTAATGGAATGGTGAATATGCCCAGCTAGTTCCCTTTAACATATTAATGATGGCTTCCTAAGTTATTAATTGATATGCGCTTTGCATGTAATTGATTCATCATTTGCATTTACGGTCCTCAGCGGAAATGAAGTGTCTTTTTTCATTGTGCTCTTTTAATTTGAGCCACTCGGATATGATTAGCTTGTAAAACGCTCGTTCTGCTGACCTCACACGGTTCCCCGGCCGTGCGGAGCATCACGGGGTTCTGAATACGAGGGGGAAAAGGACCCGAGATGGTCCTGGAACTGTGATTTTTGGATCGTCTGTCTGTGTGCCGTGGAGCTAGCTACCACATCAAGCACATTTCACAAGCCCTGTGATGTTCTGCGATTTTCATCACACTGCCAATTGCGTGGTCATAGACACCGAATGGAGACGCTCACATAATGGAAAGCGTTAGTGAAGTGCCAGGCGCTTCAGACGTCACGACGAGTTTGCTTTCGCAAACAATGCTCAGTGAGGAAGGCCTTCTTCATTAGACAGATGTGCCCTGCTCCGGGTTATTGATCAGCCAGGCTGCAGGCGGAGACTGTGTGTGTGTGTGTGTGTGTGTGTGTGTGTGTGTGTGTGTGTGTGTGTGTGTGTGTGTGCGCGCTCGTGCGTGTGTGCGGAGGTGTATGGGAAGGTTATTTTCCTATTCCTAAGCCTCAAGGCCTGATCAAAGCAGAGCGAGCCACAGATGTCTTATTGACATCAATGAGTTTAAGTCCCATGACACATGTGCTCTCTCATATTGAGTTAATTTATCACACTGAATTTAGGGACACTTGAAGTCACAATGAATATAGGAATACACACACAAACACGTTGTATCCACATCGGATGCATGCACACACTCCGTCTCTGAAGCGTAGTAGATGAGTGTGTGGCGACGGTAGTGGGGATAAGTGACAGGGCTCAAGACATCCATTAGCTAATGGATCTCTGAGAGAAGAGAAACCTCCTCCCTCTCTCTCTCTGTCTCTCTCTGTCTCCCTCTGTCTCCCTCCTCTCCTCCCTGCCACACATCACACCCCCACTGCACTTAACCCCACCGGGCTCATCCCCTCCCTCCCTCTCCACGTCTCTCCCCTCCCTCCTCTCTCCCCCTCCCTCTATCAGGCTGTCAGGGGTTGGATTGGGTGGGGGGGGGTGGGGTCCTGCCCTCTTCCTAATGCAGGCGTGTGATTGATAGATGACTAAGTGAAGATATAATTTAGCAATCAGGGCTGCTGAGCTATTTATCCTGGCTGACAAGGGGGCCGTTAAGCACAGAGCATGCTTGACCTGTGCCTGTGAGGAGGCTGTCGCGGGGTAATGAGAGGGAGGAGGCCTGCATATGATACACTTACCGCTGCCATTCAATTCATACACACTCTGCACCAGACAAGGTGCACTGGTGGGCCTCGGATCAGTAGTCTAACCATGCTTTCAGTGAGTATGACAGTTCTTTCTCTCTCACCCCCTTTCTTTTCTTCTATTCCTCCTCTTTCTTGATGATAGTGTGGGACTATGGTTTGTGATATGCCATGACATTCAGAGGACCATAAGGATGATAGGAGCATCTGTTACTGAAGTTGTGTCCCAGAGGCTGGGAATTCACCGGTGTCAAGTTAAGGGTCAAAGTTCAGAGGTGATGGTGAAATATTAATCCCCCGAGAAAATCTCCCACGACAACAGGTGTGTTTCAGTCTTCCATAGTTACCTGTCCTCTTTTTATGATAGATATAAAATACAAATATGTACAAACTTTTTAAATGTATAATGTATTTGATCCAGACATATTTATCTGGTCAGTTCACCAAAGGAAGGCAGATTCTTCAGATCTGGGATGGACTAATTACCGGAATCTGTGTCATCCCCCCCATTCAAGGAAAATGTAATTCAATGTTGCTCAGTGACCTCTCACCTTTTAGGTCAAATGTTATCCTGCAGGTCACGGTTGTCCACTGCAGCAGAACAATTCTACTCCCAGGTAGGTCACCACGTAACACTACAGCCTTTGTGTTCTGTCGAGAGGTCAGGAGTAACTAACCAAGTGTGTAGTGGTGCTGGGCCCCTAACTAGACAATGGGGTCAGGAGAAATACTGAAGGACAAAGTTGTCATTGTCTAACATTACTGGGAACTTTGTTGCTTCTCTATGGGGTTTCTTCTCTTTGTTCCTGCTTTTCTACATGCTACCCCCGGCATGTTGTGTAACAAACCGTTACACAGGATAATCCATACGCCTTGATCACTGATGCTCAACAATTGTGTTTACTGGCAGTTTATTTGCATGTTTAGACATGCAGCGCGGCAAACCTATTATTGTACTGTATACCTTGTACATCCTCACCTGCCTCCCACCCTGCCACCATCCTCCTCTATCCATAGTGTGGATCTCATTATGGAGGCAGTTTGCAGCACTGATGTTGCCGTGTCCCTGGTCTATTCATTATTCATACATCAACAGACTGAGTCTGGCCAGACCCACAGAGATAAAGGCTGGGGAGGAAGGAGGGATGACTGGCGAAGAGGAGGGATGAGTGGAGGAGAGGAGGAAGGCAGGCAGGCCTGCTCCAACGCTGCAGTCTCTTCCTGGAGAGCAAAGCTTTCAGGTAATTCTCTGAGATCAAGAGACGCTGCACACAGGAACCCCCCCCCTGCGCCTCTCTGGGCTAAATAAATAAATAAATATTCTCTACTGATGCTCTTTTTACGGCAGACGATAAAGGAAATGGACTGAAAGACAGCCTTAGAACTGAAAACACAAGGTCCCGGTGGGGATGGAGAATGGAAGGGGAGAGAAGAAGGGTTGGGAGAGAGAGGGGGGGGGGGGTAGAGGGAGAGAGAGGGGGGGGTAGAGGGAGAGAGAGAGAGAGAGAGAGAGCGAGAGAGAGAGAGAGAGAAAGAGATAAAGTTTGGGAGGGGAAAAAGGGGAAAGGAGAGTGGGAGGAGGGAGAGGAAGAAAGTCCTTGCAGCTGGTGAAGAGGAGAGGGGCTAGATGATACTGGAGATCTGAGAGTGTTGGTGGGAGGGGTACGTGAGAGACAAAAGGGGCACAGGTGGAGGTGATATGTCACACCACCACCAACACCCCCCAAAAAAAGACGTGTGGGTGGTTGATTTAACCTCTCGTCGCTCCTACTATTTTAGCCTCCGGTTTTGAGCAGGTGAAAGACATCAGCACACTGTATGATGCCTAGGTCGACAACGTCGTCACAAATCTAGGAACAGCTCCATGGCTAACTACTAGCGTCACTGCTAAATGAATCTCTTGAGAAGAGTTATGGAATATTAGAATCACGTTTTTTTCCCCCAAAACGTTATATCCATCACTTTTTTACATTTCATTGTTTTTTCAATAGAAATGTTCTACGAATAGATTTTAGATGTATATGATTATTTCTTGTCTTTTTTTGCTAAACGCTGTATGTCCAATCTTTAGCTTGAATGGAATATTTGTATTCTGTATATTTGACTGTGATATGTGGTTGTCTCACCTAGCTATGTTAATAAGATGAATGCACTTGATGTAAGTCGCTCTTGATAAGAGCATCTGCTAAATCTTTACATGACATAGACTGACCAGGGGAATCCAGATGAAAGCTATGATCCCCTATTGATGCCACTTGTTAAATCCACTTCAATCAGTGTAGATGAAGGGAAGGAGACTGGTTAAAGAAGGTTAAGAATTTGTTCTTAACTGACCTAGTTAAATGAAGGTTAAATCAAATAAATAAATATTTACATAAGTATTCAGTATTCAGACCCTTTGCTATGAGACTCAGGTGCCTCCTGTTTCCATTGATCATCCTTGAGGTGTTTTTACAACTTGATTGGAGTCCACCTGTGGTAAATTAAATTGATTGGACATGATTTGGAAAGGCACACACCTGTCTATATAAGGTCCCGCAGTTGACAGTGCATTCCAGAGCAAACACCAAACCATGAGGTAGAAGAAATTGTCTGTCAAGCTCAGAGACAGGATTGTGTCCAGGCAGATCTGGGGAAGGGTACCAAAAAATGTCTGCAGCATTGAAGGTCCCCAAGAACACAGTGGCCTCCGTCATTCTTAAATGGAATACATTTGGAACCATCAAGACTTTTCCTAGAGCTGTCCGCCTGGCCAAACTGAGCAATCTTGGGAGAAGGGCCTTGGTCAGGGAGGTGACCAAGAATCCAATAGTCACTCTGAGATGGGAGAACCTTCCAGAAGGACATCTTTGGAAACATGGCACCATCTATATGGTGAAGCATGGTGGTGGCAGCATCTCCAGAGTTCCTCTGTGGAGATGGGAGAACCTTGCAGAAGGATATCCATTGCTGCAGCACTCTGCCAATTAAGCATTTATGGTAGAGTGACCAGACGGTGACCACTCCTCAGTAAAAGGCACAGGACAGCCTGCTTGCAGTTTGCCAAAAGGCACATAAAAGACTCTCAGACCATGAGAAACAAGATTATCTGGTCTGATGAAACCAAGATTGAACTCTTTGGCCTGAATGCCCAGTGTCACGTCTGGAGGAAACCTGGCACCATCCCTACTGTGAAGCATGGTGGTAGCAGCATCATGCTGTGGGACTGTTTTTCAGTGGCAGGGACTGGGAGACTAGTCAGGGTTGAGGGAAAGATGAACTGTGAAAAGTACAGCGAAAACCTGCTCCAGAGCTCTCAGGACCTCAGACTGTGGCGAAAGTTCACCTTCCAACGGGACAATGACCCTAAGCACACAGCCAAGACAATTCAGGACAAGTCGGGACAAGTCTCTGAATGTCTTTGAGTGGCCCAGCCAGAGCCCGGACTTGAACACGATCGAACATCTCTGGAGAGACCTTAAAATATAGCTGTGCAGCGACGCTCCCTATTTAACCTGGCAGAGCTTGAGAGGATGTGCAGAGAAGAATAGGAGAAACTCCCCAAATGCAGGTGTGCCACGCTTGTAGCATCTTACTCAAGAAGACTCGAGGCTGTAATCGCAGTCAAAGGTGCTTCAACAAAGTACTGAGTAAAGGGTCTGAATACTTATGAAAATGTGATATTTCAGTTTTTATTTTCAATACATTTGCAAAAATGTCTAAAAACCTGTTTTTGCTTTGTCATTATGGGGTATTGTGATGTCATTATGGGGTATTGTGTGTCGATTGATGAGGGGAAAAGAACAATTCAATCCATCTGGGTTGTGCAATCCGCATCCTCAGAGCACGTGCAGACTAGCATATTCAATCTCTCCCCATCCCAGTCTGCTGTCCCCACATGCTTCAGGATGGCCACCATTGTTCCTGTACCCAAGAAGGCAAAGGTAACTAAACTAAATTACTATCGCCCCGTAGCACTCACTTCTGCCATCATGAAGTGCTTTCAAAGGCTAGTCAAGGATCATATCACCTCCACCTTACCTGACACCCTAGACCCACTTCAATTTGCATAAGTAAAGCAGGTAAAGCAGGTTTTGCTCTATGATTTTGCCTGTGCTTAGCCCTATCCCGTTTCTGTTTAGTCTGCTTTAAAATCTCCCCAGCCGACATCAAGCACACCCATACAGTGATGCAGCCACAACCATGCTTGAAAATAAGGAGGCAGTTACTCAGGGATGTGTTGTGTTGGATTGCCCCAAACATAGCGCTTTGCATTTAGGCCAAAAAGTGTATTCCTTTGCCATGTTTTTTGCAGTATTACATTAGTGTCTTGTTGCATACAAGATGCATGTTTTGGAATATTTGTGTTTTGTATATTTGTTTTCTTATTTTCACTGTGTCATTTAGGTCATTATTGTCACTACAATGTGGTTGATCCATCCTCAGTTCTCTCCTTATCACTGTTTTAAAGTCACCATTGGCCTCATGGTGTAATCCCTGAGTGGTTTCCTTCCTCTCTGGCAACTGAGTTAGGAAGTATGCCTGTATCGTTGTAGTGACTGGGTGTATTGATACACCATCCAAAGTGTAATTAATAACTTCACCATGCTCAAATGGATATTCAAAGTCTGCTTTTTTATTTTACCCATCTACCAATAGGTGCCCTTATCTGCGAGGCATTGGAAAACCTCCCTGATTTTTGTGGTTGAACCTCTTTAAAATTCCATGCTTGACTGAGGGACCTTACCGATAATTGTATGTGTGGGGTACAGAGACGAGGTAGTCATTCAAAAATCACGTTAAACACTATTGCAAATTTTCCAAATCGGTGGTGGTCGGTGCCGTTTAAGATGAGGGAGGACAAAAATATTTGTATGGGCATGGCCTTATTTCTATTACAGGATAATGGATAACCCAGCTCAATGTAACATTGGTAGGTTTTAGGCTACTACATGATACTAAAATTCTCCCTATACCCATCATGGGGTTGCTACAACCTAGCCTATAAATTAAAGTTAACAACATAGGTGCACACAGGTCAAGAGAAACATTTGATGTGACAGATAGCGACACATGGCCAGACTGTGACACATTCGATACCGCCTTGCACATTCTTGCCTGCATTCAGCTGATCTCTGGCGTAATCATTAGCCCAACAGTTGCAAACGTGAGTGTCTCTTGGACAAATTTGGGCATGTTTATCCAAGTCAATGTATGTTTGTCATAAGCAGTTACACCGGTAGGCCATGGGGACAATACACTAGTCCAACACCTCCAGTGTTGGATAGCCATAGCCAGCTAGCTAACATAGCATCCCTCTGTTGGAGCCGGGTGTTTGAGTAAGCTAAACTAGTTAGCTACATTTACTGGCTAAGTAAGCGAAAGTGGAAAAACAAGACTAAATGTAGCTAGCGCTACCTCTTGCTCTCTCTTGCTCCTCCTTAATTTTTGAATAAATGAATTTGTTCAAAACTGTTCAACTATTGCCTTTCTTTCTCTTTGAGTCAACTACTCACCACATTTTATGCACTGCAGCATTAGCTAGCTGTAGCTTATGCTTTCAGTACTTGATTCATTCTCTGATCATTTTATTGGGAGGACAACATGTCAGTTGATGCTGCAATCGCTCTGTTAGGTTGGAGGATGTCCATCTGGAAGTTGTCATAATTACTGTGTAAGTCTATGGAAGGAGGTGAGAACCATGAGCTTCCTAGGTTTTGTAATGAAGTCAATGTACCCAGAGTAGGTTAGAAGCTAGCTGTCCTTCGGCTTCCCCATGATGCTACCCTACAAAGTACTGTTGAGGCTACTGTAGACCTTAATTGCAAAACAATGTGTTTTAATAAATGATTTGGTGACGTGAATATATGTTGCATTGTTTTATCTAAAAAGGATAACTTTTTAAATGTTTCACTATTTTTATTTTTATGAAATTCACTGAGGAGGATGGTCTCATTTCATTCCTGTCCTGCAGCTCAGTTCAGAAGGACGACTGTATCGTTGAGGTGTCTGGGTAGTTTAATACATTATCCACAGCATGATTATTAACTTGACCACGCTGGAAGAGATATTCAATGTCTGATTTGTTATTGTAACCCTACCAACCATTGCCCTTCTTTATGAGGCTTTCGAAAAGCTTGCTGTTCTTTTGTAGTTGAATCCGTGCTTGAAGTTCCATACTTCACTGAGGGACCTTAGATGTGTTGTATGTATGGAGGACAAATGTGGGCGTCGTATGGGAGGGGGAAGTTATTCCCCCCCCCCCCCCGCCCTCTATTTACATGAAATGGTTCGGTCCTGCCCCCAAACCAGGCGCTGATGGTACTTGCTAGCAGTGAATTGCTAGTGAGGAGTGCCAGTGGAGCATCATGTCTCAGCTTCCTAAAGAGAAATCTGGCTTCCAAAAACGAAATGAACGAGGGAGAAATGAAAAGGCACAGTAAGTCACCCAATTTTTCACAAAGGAAGGTGTGTGTAGTCTGTGTTTGGTGGGAATTAACCTGTTAGCTTAGTCCATAGTGAAATAGGCTACTTTTGCTCCCCTAATATTAGTTACTTAATATCTTCACAGAAAATTCTGAGTGTTTACATTTCGCTCCTCTTTTAGCCGACATTTAATCAATGCAGGCAAACTTTTAGCAAGCTATTCATACTAAATCAGTTGTCCCTGCCCCTGCCTGGTGCCAGGCCCAACAGATGCAGCTTCAGGCTCAGCAGCCCTGTCTCCCCATCCCCATGCCCCTGAACCAGCCCTACTCCCAACCCAACCTCCCAAAGGAGGTGGGCAGCATTGTGTTGAATGACATGTTGCAGGTACTGCAATGCATTGAGGACCGGAATGTGATTCTCCAGTCAGGAAAAATCTCACTTGACACAGAGGCAGCCAATATCAGAGCCTTAAAGGAAGTGATGCAGGCTCTCAGAGACGGATGGAAGTCTCTCCTGTCTGGGGCAACACTGATTGCCATGCAAATGGGTGTTGCACCTAAATTTTGCAAGCAACACAGCCGCCAGAGGAAAAGGAAGAGATTCCATAATGAGACCTCCCAAGAGGACAGCTCAGGACAGTGCAGAAACTGTGTTTTGGGAACACAGTGTTTTTTACTGCTGTGGACAACATCATAAGTGACTTGGACACTAGGTTCCACACCACTGCAAAAACTGTAAAATCATTTTCTGCTGTTCTGAAAGTTGTGCAGATTAGTGAGGATTAAGTCCCTTCTGTGTGCCAACCACTGATCATGAAGTATTCCAGAGATCTCACACCTGAGTTTCAGGTAAGACCTGAACACTGTATATGCTGCCACTTTCCCCCCTAACGTGTCCCCTCTTAGTCTCCTGAATGCAATTTGTAAGATGCAGCTGCAAAGCATTTTTGGAGAAGAGTGCATTGCTTTACGTTTATTTTGCACACTGCCTGTGACTGTTGCTGGTGGTGAGAGAGCTTTTAAGTTGTAAAAGTAAGCTAAAACTGATTTTTTTTTTTTTACGATTTGAGGTCCACTATGTCCCAGGACAGGCTTTGCAGTCTTACCATGCTGTCCATTGAAAGTCAGTTTGCTAGAAAGCTGGACTTCAAAGACTTGATCAGTGACTTTGCTAGCAAGAAGGCTCGGCGCTGGGCTCTTGGTGAGGAAGGCTGAGCAAGGGCCAGTGATAACTGGCTAAAGTGTATAGGCAGCATTAATCAGACAGACTGGCTATGGATATTGGATCACTACACGCATGATGCCCACAGGCTGAGAACAAGACTGAGAACAGAGTGAGAACAAGATTTATCTCAAGGTAATGGCTGGATTGCCATAATATTTGTTGTGCACAATCAAGACCCAAAGTGCAAGAAACCTATTGATTTGGTGACCTCTTGACCTTTCCTCTAGCACCACCATTTTCACTTCTATTTCCATTTTGTTTTCCATTTTCACTTTTACAGCTGCTTATTTTTTAGTTGGTATTTTTACTTAGTTCAAAAAATCTGCTGGTGATTTTATTATTTTGTTTGTTATATCATTCTGTAGATGATCATGTTCATTTTTTTTGATTGAAGAGTTTAATGTATATTTAAGTTAACATTAATGAATAACTTATATTTAATTTAAGAGAATTTTCCATTCAAGAATGACCATTAAAATGACATTTAGACTGTAAAAGATGGCCTTTAGCACATTTCTTATAGAGGGTATCAGTCTTGCATCAAATAGTGAGTTCCACTGTATGCAGAATGTTGCATGCATGTCTGCACAGTGTTATATTGTCACAGCTCACTGTCAGTAAATATTGTACAGTTAATATTGGACTACAAAAGAGTTGCAGCCTGCAAAGGTAGAGTTATTTGAATGGGTTGATTGGGTTCTGGAGATGTGTGGTTACAGCAATTGCGCAATGTGAAATCTTTTCATGGGGCCCAAAATCCCTGGCGGCGCCCCTGGGGACAGAGGAATGGTTCTCAACCCTTATTATTTCACACAGAGTGAGTCCATGTAACCTTTTATGTGATTTGTTAAGCAACATTTTACTCCTGAATTAGTTTAGGCTTACCTACAAAGGGGCTGAATACTTATACAACAACTATATTTTAGTTATACGTATCTTAAAAATAATTCTTCCACTTTGACATTAGAGTATTTTGTGTATATTATTGACAAAAAAATGACAATGATTCATTTTAATCCCAATTTGCAACACAATAAAATGTGAATATTTTTCATGAAATCAAAATAAAATGTTATTTGTCACATGCGCCGAATACAACAGGTGTAGACAATACAGTGAAAGTGTTACTTACAAGCCCTTAACAAACAATGCAGTTTTAAGAAAATACCTAAAAAAGCAAGAGATAAAGTATGAAATACTTAAAGAGCAGCAGTAAAATAACAATAGCGAGGCTATATACAGGGGGTACCGGTACAGAGTCAATGTGCTGGGGCACCAGTGTTGAGGTAATTGAGGTAATATGTACATGTAGGTAGAGTTATTAAAGTGACTATGCATAGATAATAACAGAGAGTAGCAGCAGCGTAGAAAAGAGGGGGGGGCAATGCAAATAGTCTGGGTAGCCATTTGATTAGCTGTTCAGGAGTCTTATGGTTTTGATGTCATAAATGTTTAGTTTGTATACTTCTTTAATAAAAATGTAGTTATTTGTTACAGTTACATTTGACTGTGCAAAACCTATCAGTACTACTTATTTCTCTGAGAGGGAGGCGGATGAATATCATTTAGCAAAAAAATAAAAAAATATTTGTCTCTCTGAAATGAAACCATTAAGTGAAAGATTGTCTGTCATTGAACAACCCCATGCCATGATTAGATAGTGACAAAGAAAACCATTCTCTTTCATAGTTTATTTTAACAATAAAAGCAAATCTACCAGCATTTCTGAAAAGGGATATATAAACACTTTGGAATGTTATTCTTTAAGTCTTCACATTCCCAACAAGTTACAGGAAGTTCAACGACAACTGAGATACAAGTCTTACCGTGGTATGTTGGTGTCAACACTGGATCAGCATATCTTTAAAATAAAGTTTAACAATAATCAGGTTTCCATCCAACCTTTTTATGTGAGTAAAGTATGTAGGATAAAAGAAAATGTCACGACAGGACTGATGGAAACAGCAAATTTGTCAACAAACTTTTCAAAAGTCGCCAAAACAAAATACGCAAGACAAGGTGGGCTCTTTAGGTGTCTTTACAAGGAATGCTAAAAATGACGGTAGAAACGTTTTATGCGCAAATATTGATTTAATAACCAGCTTAGAGTCGATTACACAGTCGATGTTTCTCAAAATGCAAACTACCGTTCTCCGAGCATGGGAGCGTTGGAGCATGGGAGGGTCGGAGTATGAGTCCAAATGAAAGTATGCGAAATAGAGCAAGGAGGGCACTTCTCGAGTGCGTACTCCGTTTGTACATATGTTGAAGCATGCATCGATGCAAGCTTCAACGGAAAGTATGCAAAGAAGTTTGCAAAGTTAAACAATTACTTACATTTTCTTGAAATCAATGGCGGGGGCATTCATTTGAGCTGAAGTGAGAGAAAATACACAACTTCATAATTAAATGTTGCCTTTTCCAGCGGAGGCTGCTGAGGGGAGGACGGCTCATAATAATGACTGACTAATGGAATGGCATCAAACTATGTGTCTGATGCATTTGATGCCATTCCACTGATTCCGCTCCAGCCATTCTCACGAGCCCGTCCTCCCCAATTAAGTTGCCACCAACCTCCTGTGGCCTATTCATATCTCATATGTTGCCTGACTACAATATTTTATCTTGATACGTTAATAAATACATGCTGTATCTAGCTAATAATTACGAAGTAAAAGGTTTGCTTTGTGTATTTCTTGTTTGGTCTCTATTGTTGCCATTGTCCTGGCTGGAAGAAGGTTCAGTGAATGGGCAGATGCAGCGTGAGGTAATACAGTAAGGGGAGTGCTTCTCAAATGTCATGTTTTAGTGCATTCTCCACACTCTCATCCTCACAAGAACGTACTCAAGAGAACGCCCTCGAGGAATGCACTTGGAGCATGAGAGTGTGGAGCATGGTAGTATGTATATTGAGAAACAACTACATGTAGTGTGTGTTGTGCATGCAGTTTATTAGGCTAGACTATATCAATTGTGATGAACTTCACAGGGTGGTGAAAGTGCACAGTGATGAGCTTGACGATCCTTTCCAATAAATATCGAGGGTCTTATTCTGGTGACATGATGATCTTATTCTGGTGACATGATGATCTTATTCTGGTGACATGATGATCGATGCCTGGCTGCCGTTTGACGGATAAAAATAATCACTATTTTGTCCTTGATAATCTCATCATGTAGGCTATAACCGCACTGTATATGCAATCTGTTGGCTAGAGCGCGCATGCCAAGACCAAAGTGGGCACATTTGCAATATAACGCAAAATTTTCTGTGACAAAACCATCAGTAGAGTTGAAAATGCGATGGAAACCCATTTAACTTGCATTTTTTATTTGGTACATGGGAATTTAATCGCAAAAGTTATTTTTCTGTGCATTATGTCATCACGCACAGCCTTTTATCCACAACAAGTGAATTTGATAGATGCGGATTTTGGAAGGTTCACATGAAAATCTCGCCAATTGGATGGAAAGTTAGCTTGTTATATATTGCATGGAATAGTGACTCCACTGCTAATGTGACTCCAAGCAATGTTTTGAGGTAATCTCCATGACTATGTTTGGTGGTGTGTAAGTGGCAATATTTTAGTAAAAAAAAATGTAACCTTTATTTAACTAGGCAAGTAAGTTAAGAACAAATTCTTATTTACAATGACGGCTTACACCGGCCAAACCCAGACGACACTGGGCCAATTGTGCACCGCCCTATGGGACTCCCAATCACAGCCGGTTGTGATACAGCCTGGAATTGAACCAGAGTGGCTGTACTAATACCTCGTGCACTGAGATGCAGTGCCTTAGACTGCTGCGCCACTCGGGAGTTAGATGACTCTGCGAGCATGGTGGTGATGGCTGTAACAGAGATACAGTATTTAGTGCAGAGGGTTTGAACCTGGCTGACATTATTACTCCTGTTGTTAACAGAATGTCAGCACCCTCACCGCGTAATTTTCATCCTTAGGATCACTGTGTGTTTTCCAACATTGGCTGTCTCCCCGACAAACTGGTCATTTATAAAAGTCTGTCTGATTTCTGCTGGCTATACACTTTACAAGCACACAGCGCTTGCATATCAAAGGGGAGAGATGGGGGAGAAAAGGGCAAATGTATAAATCAAGTTTCATCCCGGATTTTTGCTCACCTTGCGGAAAGAAAAAACCCATCTGTCTCAGCCATTCCTGAAGTTGAAATGAGATACTGTATGGGAAAACTCAGAAGCTCACACCACGAGTTAAAGGGGCAGTCAGCAGTAGCTACATCCATTTTTGGACTTATAAATGAATGATACAGTAGGCCTATATACCCATTGATTATTGAAGAATATAACTTATAAATGCCTCGTGAGCTTAGTTCAACTGTCAAACCCCATCAGAACCCAAAATATACTCTAACATTGTAAATGTGAACAAACACTGTAAAGCATCAAAACATGTTTAAAACTATCATTTTGATATCTTGGACGGTCAGTCCTTTCCTTGCATCCATAGCTCTGTCTATGCATTTGAGAGTGGTTACATTTCTCTATGATCCTTCCCTCAGATTTTTGCCAAAACAGAGGCGGGGTGCCCACATTGTTATTGTTTCAACTAAGGATTGCCCCTTTAAGGACCGCTACATCCTCGGGAATCAGTCAATTTTTAGTTCCACCAAGGTGTGAATTAAGTCCTTATATCATATGAATCCAATAAATTGTATACAGTAGCAAGCTGACGTCATTGTTTCATCTGAGGTATATACATACTTTCACAGGCCATGCTCAACTGCATAAACTACTTTCATACTTTATTTTAAGCTGTGATAAACACCCATCCATGATGGTAATTGTGGCAAACAGTGGGACAGTAGGCAGTGTGTGTGTGTGTGTGTGTGTGTGTGTGTGTGTGTGTGTGTGTGTGTGTGTGTGTGTGTGTGTGTGTGTGTGTGTGTGTGTGTGTATATGTGTGTGTTCAGTCGCTGTGTTTATTTCAGGTGGGCAGCCTCAGTGAGTCACTGCCCCCCCATCTCAGAAACAAAGTCCATCATCAGCACCTTCCTGCTCACTCTGTTACCAGGCCAATAGCCCCGTGATGATGTCATGAGGGCCGCCGTCTGTGTGTGCTAAATAATTGATATAATTAGAATCCCATAATGTCACCTTGAGCCCCTTCAATATTTGATGAAGCACTTCCCTCCCATCGCGCCAGCCCGAGACGGACTTTAGAGCCATTGTAAAACTTGCATTAAGGGGCTACAGACCCCCACAGAGCACAACCATAAATCCTCTCTCTCTCTTCCCTCTCCCTCTCTCTCACTCATGTTTATCTTCCTGTGCGTCCAAATGAGCCGAGGGTCTCTCTCAGAGTGAGGGTTACTCACTCCCGCTCTTAAACACTAGCGCTCACACATACACCCTCTCTCTGTGTTGCTTTCTGTTGCGCTAAAATAGTTGTAGTGCTAGCCCACCCTCTCCCCGTAGCTCTCGTACTTTCTCTTGCTCTTAAACACTCCCGCTCACACACCCTCTCTGTTACTTCTACAGTACTTACACATGGTCTCTCTCTCTCTCTCTCTCTCTCTCTCTCTCTCCTCTCTCTCTCTTCTCTCTCTCTTCTCTCTCTCTGTTCTTGTGAAAGGAAGACAGTGATGTTGTCCAATGCTGAGCCAGAGTGTTGTGGACACGACAGATAAGCTTATTGACCAATTAGGACTTGAATATGACACCACGTCACTTAATACTTAAACATGTACATACTTTTTTTATATAGTGATTACACTCTCACTCGTATTTCATATGTTACAGTGATTCAAGGGTACTTATACAACAGGCGGGTCTAATCCTGAATGCTGATTGGTCGAAACCGCATTCCAGCCAGTGTCTATTCCACAAGTTACCACCGGCTAAATCTATGACGTTAAAATGCATATTTACTTACATCTGACTGCACAATCCACTGTCTCATCAACCCAGCCAGGCAATTTATAAACTTGATCTCCACTATAAACAGCATTTAGACATTATCTCACATTTCTTTTAGACTAACATTTCATTTTCAACAGCTGAGATTTGTATAAACCTTGCTGTCTGTCTCTCCGACATTTGCAACAATTTTTCAATATTCAAATTTGATTTCCAGCTGTCCCATAGTAATGAACGTGTCGGGAGTTGGGATGAGACGACAGGTAGGCACCGTTTCTCAGCCAGTCGAAATCATGAATCAGCTGGCATCATTTTTATCGCTGTATACGAAGAAATGTCTATTGAAAAAAGGTCAAACAAAAGGAAGTGGAGCTAGTTTGCAGTCTTCACAGCTTCAGTTTGAAGTGATTGTGTTAGCTGTGTTGTTGGCTAGCTCTTCTGAACAACAGTGTCCTTACGAGGGAGCACATTTTCTACGCCAGGCAAAATCGCACCACATTAGCTCATTGTTATGGATGTATCAAAAAAAATGTCACTAGAACACAGCTTAAACAAATGTAAATGCAGCTACAGTACTTTGTTGTTATTCTGGCTGCACTGTTTGACGTGACTGTAAGTTAGCCATAGTTGGCTAGCTAGCAAGCAAGGGATAAGAACTTTGCCAGCCAGTATGGCAATAAAACATTTAGAACGAACGACTGGGTCTCGTCCATGTGCTTCTACACCTGCATTGCTTGCTGTTTGGGGTTTTAGGCTGGGTTTCTGTACAGCACTTTGAGATATCAGCTGATGTACGAAGGGCTATATAAATACATTTGATTTGATTTAGACGGTGCTTAATTTGAGCCGGTACCTCTACGTGAGAAATAAAATCAATATTTACAATGAGAAAATTAAAATAAAAGTGATCAGAGTTAATTCGATTTGCCTCCTCATGAATTATCCTGCCCCTTATGAAAACATACTGTGAACATTTAGATTTTTTTGATCCACATCTGATGTTCTAACAATGAATTCCTGTTGGGCAGGACTGGTTTGCGCGACATTATAGCCTATGTTTGAGACCAACGCTTGGCCGTTGCTGTAGTGAGAGAGAGAAGTGCGCCTGTGTCTCACTAGAACTAAAAGTGAGATTCACTCTCTATGATCGCTCTCCCTCTCTCTACTAGACATGAGCATGCAACTGTCCTCTCTCCAGCGTTGCACTTCATAAGTTATTTCCTGGTAAAATCACAGCTGCGGGAAGGGTGCTGCAGAAGCTGCAGCACCTCTGATCAATTGAAAAACATTTTCCAAAGTTATAGAATTACTGCTGTCTGTTCAGAAAGGAATGAAATAATTCCAGGATACTACACCAGGAGTAGGCCTATAATTTACCCACAGAGGACAAATTGCATCTTTTTAAAAATAGCCTAGCTGTGGATTGTGTTTATGTAGCCCAATCACAAGGCATATAGCCTGGGAACAGGCTGCAAATCTGTCAGTGAACAGCATGAACAGCCAGAATAAGAATTTCGCAATATTTAAACTACAATCGCAGGAAAAAACAGGTTGGAAAGCAAATGGCTCCTGCTTAAAGGAGAAGCCTTTAATCTTACAGTAGGCTTCCACAATATTTTATCAGCTTCCAAATAGGCGTATTGATTAAACACTGTTTTACAAAGTTAAACAAGAGAGGCTTTTGACACGAGAGTATAGGTCATCGCCTGTGAGTGAGCTGCGCATCATTGGGTAAGTCAGTGAAGGTGGAGAGCATTTCTACGACTATAATTTCCTCCTCATATTGTACAATATGTGTCAACACACCTAGGCTTAGGCTATTGATGGATTCAAGACAAGGTTGGTTTGATTGATCTCAGATTTGCAGTTTGTCAGTGTCAAAGTAGCCTGTCATTTCCATCATTTGTGTGGTATTAAAAAAATATTCTGCTATAGTCCCCAGTCATTGTCACGCCTGCTCCCACTCGCCCTCTTTGGGACTCAAGGGCCCTAGGCTGCTTCACGTTGTTGATTGCCCCCTCTATATCTGTCTGTTCCTCAGTTTTGTTCCCCGTGTCAGCATTATTGTTGTAATGTCGTTTTGTGCCACCGCCGATGGAACCGGAGGTGCCCCAGCTGACTCATCGGGCTTCCACGCCTTAGCTGGCTCGAAAGGTTTCCTTGCCTCGGTTGGCTCGGCAGGCTCCCATCCCATGTCATGCCTCAGCCGGCTCGTCAGGCTACTACGCCTCAGCCGGCTCATTAGGCTCCCACGCCCCAGCCAGCTTGTCAGGCTTCTGCATCTCAGCTGGCTAGTCCAGCGCCCATGCCTCGGTCGGCCTGTCAGGCTTGCCCAGGTGGGACGCCGGGTGCTCCTGCTCCTACACCCCCTCTCTGGAGCTCGAGGGCGCCGGGCTGCCCTTCATTACGCACACCTGTCACCAGCGCTCATTGGACTCACCTGGACTCCTTCACATTGTTGATTGCCCTCTCTATATCTGTCTGTTCCTCAGTTTTGATCCCCATGTCAACATTATTGTCGTAATGTCGTTTTGTTCCCCCCATCCAGACGCTTTCTTGTTTTGTTTGATGTCCGTTTTCCATAAATGTTTCACTCCCTGTACTTGCTTCTCGTCTCCAGCGTCCGTTCTTACAGTCATATAAAATGGCACATTTTATGAAACGTGTTTATAAAAAATTGCTCCTAGACCCAAGTAAAAACCCTTCTGTAAACGCCTCTACTCTAATTGTCTATGCCACTATGCAAATGGGATTATAGGCATGCACTACTTTGTTATAAAGGTGATTTCTTTTTTATCCTTTCCGGTACCTCAGCACCCCCCAGGTCACCCCGCTCTCGCACTCACTTTTTGTTCCGGCACCTCCAGATTTACAACTTATGCACTGGATTTGGAACAAAAAGACTTAATGACTGGGCTGCGTTACTACCAGCTGGCTTGGGTAGCAACCCTAGATTTGTGTATGGACTAAATCTCATGTAAGGATGAAATAGTATGAATACATTTATACAAATATTTTTTTATTAACAATATTATTTGAATATGATGATAACCCTTGTATAAAAGTGATAATGCCCAAGAAGCCAGTGTTTGAAGAATATATTGCCACAGTTTTCCGGTCCTCGGCGAACAACACCTGTGCCAATATATCCTCCAAACACCAGCTTCTTGAGCATTGTTACATAAATAAGGTACGATTGCAGAGGGCCAGTCAACCCATTTACCTGTGACTGTATTCACGATACAGCACTGCCTCGCGTGCCTTATTGCTTTCATAAAACTGTTACCAACATAATATAATAAGAATGAATTACACACTTTCATTAAAACATTATTTTGATAAGTCAATTCATACAATTTCATTCTTTCACCAGGAGATATAGTCCGGCCAAAAATCTGGTCATTAGTTATTTTTGGTTATTTTGGTTATGTTGCTACAGATGTGCCCCAGTCGCTAAGGCTTTTTGCATAGTTCTATTAAAAAGGACTCTATTAAAAGGATTCTAATTAGCATCAAAGTACACATCATGCAAGACTACAAATCACTACAAATTCCTGCACGTCATCTCTAGCTGACACCTTTGCTAACAGGTATTGTGTCAATTTAAAACTGACGCACAGAATTGTCAATTCAAAGAAATGTAGCCAACTTATTCATTATTAAGTTTAGCTAACATTAGATAGTCCAGAGATTTTTACCTTTAACTCGAGTCACAGCCAAGTCATCATGGTATTTGGAGTTCTTTATGATAGCCACATTAGCAGCTAATTAGCATTTCATTTTGGTTGTGTTTTGTTTAGGTAAGCATAAACGAAACACAGCCCTTACTTTCAGTGTTTCTAAAATCCCCTATAGGAAAGTGGAAAATCAATTGGAACCATTTCCTTGTTTAACCGCTAAGTTGTATGGGTATTATGACTCATACTGGGGTACTCTTTACAGCATGGCTTGGAAAGCTGCTCGTCCAATCAGCAGATCCGGCTCCAGGAATAAATGGTGACCCCAAAAAAATGTACAATATTTTTTATATTTTGGGGTGGGTGGGACTCAGTCAGGGTCTCGACTTACTGTTGAAAGTTAGAATAGTAGAATACACAAGGTGTAAGTTGGAAATGTGGTTGTGCACCAGCAGTTTTTATCTTGTTTTGTCAGTCACTGACAGTCACTCAATAAGCCATGTCAGCTAACAACGTTTTAGATTAGTAAATTCATTTATCCAGTTATCTAAACTTGTAGTAATGATGGCTAAATACCAACATGGCACACAGGTCAAAATGGGTCCAATTGAAGGAAATGTTCCTGCCAATCAGTATCCAGGATCCAAGCAACCAGAAATATAAAGGGAAATAATTCACCCTCTAAAATGCCCCTTCAAGCCAATCAGAAACCAGTATTCTTCAACGGCATGGAATGAATATCAAATAATGTATTTTTAATGGCCTTCCCCTTCCCCACATCCTTTCTTTCTTTTTTCTTTTTTTTCTTTCTTTCTTTCCCTCCCTTTTTTTGACACCCTTGCACCTCTCTTGTCAGGTACACAGTCTGTACATGGTTCACACATACACACAAGCATGCACACACACACACACACACACACACACACACACACACACACACACACACACATGGACAGGAAGTTCCTGTGACCCCCAGTTTCTCTAATCAAACCAGTGAGCACCAGCTCGTGTGGAGTAGAGAGGTGAGCCAAGCCTCTCTGCATCCTAGAATTACATGACCTCCACATAACCTATAACCTCAACTGAGCCTGCGTATCACTGTAACACACCCTGCTGCTGGACCTCTCATGTCGTACATGGCCTACACTGACACCTCACTGATCTAACAATCACCTTTAGACATGGGACAGCAGGGCCAAGCACTGGCAGGGTTTTACATCACGCATAATCTCCTGTTAAGTAACACTAGCCCCGTTTACACCTGGTTCTAACATGAATCCTTTGTCCTGATCTTGTCCACATTCTGATTGTGTACACATCTTTTGACAATTAGGTGTAGACAATCAAAAGACACATTGTGATCTGATTGTGATCAGATCTTCCTGCCCACCTCCGGAGGTAATCAGGCAGGCATTGTCTGGATATCTTACAAATGTAGATGGATCTGGACAGTAAAACCATTTTAATCATCATTATTCCACCCTCTAAAATCATTGACAGGTGGCAACATTGACTTATGGCACCAATATATGTCAAAATAAATGTTATTGTGAAAGAATGTCTGTCAAATAACTTGCATACAGGGAGGGACCAGGAAATCTGATCACAATGCAGACACAGTGGATGGATAAGATACATTTTAATACTATGTGTGGACGCATGTCTGAAAATGTGGGCACAGTCACAATGTGTACAAGATCAGGAGACAGGACACATATGAGCACCAGGGATTCTGGGTTTATGACTGGCATAGATCTCTCTGTGTCAGAAGTCCATGTTCCATAGTAGGCCAGTCCAGTGCAAAGAGCATCTGAAAGAGAGAGAGAAAAAAAGGAGAAGGAGACAGAGAGAGTATGATAGAGAGAGAGAGAGAGGCATATAGAGAGCAGAGGTAGAGATAGAAAGAAATGGAGAGTGTGACGAAGAGGGAGAGAACAAGAACGAGAGCCCCAGAGAGGGAATGCAGTGCAACAGGGTGGAGTTAGCAGTGCTTCTACTCCTCTGTGGGGCTCTCCCGTGGGAACAGGCCTGGGATCAACCTGGGGATTTCAGAGGCCATTCATCATAATGGAAACACTTAGAACACATGCAAGCAAAGCTCCAGTAATCCACTAGGCCAAGCCAGGCAGCGTTTCTCTGGCAGACCCCTAGCGTTCCACGACACTGAAACATCTGGCCGGAGCGGAGAACACCACGGCCATGGCAACAACATCGTTTAGACTTGGGAGTCCCCTGGGCGCTGGGCCAAGCCCGGTCCACCCTGCCCAGCATGCCGCAGGACTTTCCCCCAATGTATAACCACTATAGGGTTAGGGTTAGACCAATGATGTATGTAAACCCTGGCCGTCTGATGTATTGGCCATCGAGAGGCTTTTTAGCCACCGGTGGGCCATATTGGAACTCCCCAGTAGGAGCAGTCCTCCAAAGGAATTAATGGAACTCTACAGTATTTCAATTACATGTATTTGAGTATTTTGTTGTTCTAATGGGGTCAGTAACATTATTAATTTAAGATGGAGGCACGGTAGCTTCAACACAGCGCCCCTATCAGTCATCTAATGTATATACACTGCTCAAAAAATAAAGGGAACACTAAAATAACACATCCTAGATCTGAATGAATGAAATATTATAATTAAATACTTTTTCTTTACATAGTTGAATGTGCTGACAACAAAATCACACAAAAATGATCAATGGAAATCAAATGTATCAACCCATGGAGGTCTGGATTTGGAGTCACACTCAAAATTAAAATGGAAAACCACACTACAGACTGATCCAACTTTGATGTAATGTCCTTAAAACAAGTAAAAATGAGGCTCAGTAGTGTGTGTGGCCTCCACGTGCCTGTATGATCTCCCTACAATGCCTGGGCATGCTCCTGGTGAGGTGGTGGATGGTCTCCTGAGGGATCTCCTCCCACCTGG
Source organism: Oncorhynchus mykiss (assembly GCF_013265735.2). Taxonomy (NCBI): domain Eukaryota; kingdom Metazoa; phylum Chordata; class Actinopteri; order Salmoniformes; family Salmonidae; genus Oncorhynchus; species Oncorhynchus mykiss. The sequence goes on along the minus strand of NC_048576.1, from coordinate 54,659,997 downwards.
ACTAAAGCATCCGCCAACTCCTGGACAGTCTGTGGTGCAACGTGGCGTTGGTGGATGGAGCGAGACATGATGTCCCAGGTGTGCTCAATTGGATTCAGGCCTGGGGAACGGGCGGCCCAGTCCATAGCATCAATGCCTTCCTCTTGCAGGAACTGCTGACACACTCCAGCCACATGAGTTCTAGCATTGTCTTGCATTAGGAGGAACCCAGGGCCAACCACACCAGCATATGGTCTCACAAGGGGTCTGAGGATCTCATCTCGGTACCTAATGGCAGTCAGGCTACCTCTGGCGAGCACATGGAGGGCTGTGCAGCCCCCCAAAGAAATGCCACCCCACACCATGACTGACCCACCGCCAAACCGGTCATGCTGGAGGATGTTGCAGGCAGCAGAACGTTCTCCACGGCATCTCCAGACTCTGTCACGTCTGTCACATGTGCTCAGTGTGAACCTGCTTTCATCTGTGAAGAGCACAGGGCGCCAGTGGCGAATTTGCCAATCTTGGTGTTCTCTGGCAAATGCCAAACGTCCTGCACGGTGTTGGGCTGTAAGCACAACCCCCACCTGTGGACGTCGGGCCCTCATACCACCCTCATGGAGTCTGTTTCTGACCGTTTGAGCAGACACATGCACATTTGTGGCCTGCTGGAGGTCATTTTGCAGGGCTCTGGCAGTGCTCCTCCTGCTCCTCCTTGCACAAATGCGGAGGTAGCGGTCCTGCTGCTGGGTTGTTGCCCTCCTACGGCCTCCTCCACGTCTCCTGATGTACTGGCCTGTCTCCTGGTAGCGCCTCCATGCTCTGGACACTACACTGACAGACACAGCAAACCTTCTTGCCACAGCTCGCATTGATGTTCCATCCTGGATGAGCTGCACTACCTGAGCCACTTGTGTGGGTTGTAGACTCTGCCTCATGCTACCACTAGAGTGAAAGCACCACCAGCATTCAAAAGTGACCAAAACATCAGCCAGGAAGCATAGGAACTGAGAAGTGGCCTGGTCACCACCTGCAGAACCACTCCTTTATTGGGGGTGTCTTGCTAAATGCCTATAATTTCCACCTGTTGTCTATTCCATTTGCACAACAGCATGTGAAATGTATTGTCAATCAGTGTTGCTTCCTAAGTGGACAGTTTGATTTCACAGAAGTGTGATTGACTTGGAGTTACATTGTGTTGTTTAAGTGTTCCCTTTATTTTTTTGAGCAGTGTATACATACAGTGCATTGCGAAAGTATTCGGCCCCCTTGAACTTTGCGACCTTTTGCCACATTTCAGGCTTCAAACATAAAGATATAAAACTGTATTTTTTTGTGAAGAATCAACAACAAGTGGGACACAATCATGAAGTGGAACGACATTTATTGGATATTTCAAACTTTTTTAACAAATCAAAAACTGAAAAATTGGGCGTGCAAAATTATTCAGCCCCCTTAAGTTAATACTTTGTAGCGCCACCTTTTGCTGCGATTACAGCTCTAAGTCGCTTGGGGTATGTCTCTATCAGTTTTGCACATCGAGAGACTGAAATTCTTTCCCATTCCTCCTTGCAAAACAGCTCGAGCTCAGTGAGGTTGGATGGAGAGCATTTGTGAACAGCAGTTTTCAGTTCTTTCCACAGATTCTCTATTGGATTCAGGTCTGGACTTTGACTTGGCCATTCTAACACCTGGATATGTTTATTTTTGAACCATTCCATTGTAGATTTTGCTTTATGTTTTGGATCATTGTCTTGTTGGAAGACAAATCTCCGTCCCAGTCTCAGGTCTTTTGCAGACTCCATCAGGTTTTCTTCCAGAATGTTCCGGTATTTGGCTCCATCCATCTTCCCATCAATTTTAACCATCTTCCCTGTCCCTGCTGAAGAAAAGCAGGCCCAAACCATGATGCTGCCACCACCATGTTTGACAGTGGGGATGGTGTGTTCAGCTGTGTTGCTTTTACGCCAAACATAACGTTTTGCATTGTTGCTAAAAAGTTCAATTTTGGTTTCATCTGACCAGATGTGTGGTGTGTCTCCCAGGTGGCTTGTGGCAAACTTTAAACAACACTTTTTATGGATATCTTTAAGAAATGGCTTTCTTCTTGCCACTCTTCCATAAAGGCCAGATTTGTGCAATATACGACTGATTGTTGTCCTATGGACAGAGTCTCCCACCTCAGCTGTAGATCTCTGCAGTTCATCCAGAGTGATCATGGGCCTCTTGGCTGCATCTCTGATCAGTCTTCTCCTTGTATGAGCTGAAAGTTTAGAGGGACGGGCAGGTCTTGGTAGATTTGCAGTGGTCTGATACTCCTTCCATTTCAATATTATCGCTTGCACAGTGCTCCTTGGGATGTTTAAAGCTTGGGAAATATTTTTGTATCCAAATCCGGCTTTAAACTTCTTCACAACAGTATCTCGGACCTGCCTGGTGTGTTCCTTGTTCTTCATGATGCTCTCTGTGCTTTTAACGGACCTCTGAGACTATCACAGTGCAGGTGCATTTATACGGAGACTTGATTACACACAGGTGGATTGTATTTATCATCATTAGTCATTTAGGTCAACATTGGATCATTCAGAGATCCTCACTGAACTTCTGGAGAGAGTTTGCTGCACTGAAATTAAAGGGGCTGAATAATTTTGCACGCCCAATTTTTCAGTTTTTGATTTGTTAAAAAAGTTTGAAATATCCAGTAAATGTTGTTCCACTTCATGATTGTGTCCCACTTGTTGTTGATTCTTCACAAAAAAATACAGTTTTATATCTTTATGTTTGAAGCCTGAAATGTGGCAAAAGGTCGCCAAGCTCAAAGGGGCCGAATACTTTCGCAAGGCACTGTATATATATATATATAAACTCAGCAAAAAAAGAAAGGTTCCTTTTTCAGGACCCTGTCTTTCAAAGATAATTCGTGAAAATCCAATTAACTTCACAGATCTTCATTGTAAAGGGTTTAAACACTGTTTCCCATGCTTGTTCAATGAACCATAAACAATTAATGAACATGCACCTGTGGAACGGTCGTTAAGACACTAACAGCTTACAGACGGTAGGCAATTAAGGTCGCAGTTATGAAAATTTAGGACACTAAAGAGGCCTTTCTTCTGACTCTGAAAAACACCAAAAGAAAGATGCCCAGGATCCCTGCTCATCTGCATGAACGTGCCTTAGGCATGCTGCAAGGAGGCATTAGGACTGCAGATGTGGCCAGGGCAATGAATTGCAATGTCCGTTCCTTGAGACGCCTAAGACAGTGCTACAGGGAGACAGGACGGACAGCTGATCGTCCTCGCAGTGGCAGACCATGTGTAACAACACCTGCACAGGATCGGTACATCTGAACATCACACCTGCGGGATAGGTACAGGATGGTAACAACAACTGCCCGAGTTACACCGGGAACGCATAATCCCTCCATCAGTGCTCAGACTGTCCGCAATAGGTTGAGAGAGAGAGGCTGGACTGAGGGCTTGTAGGCCTGTAGTAAGACAGGTCCTCACCAGACATCACCGGCAACAACGTCGCCTATGGGCACAAACCCACCAACGCTGGACCAGACAGGACTAGCAAAAAGTGCTCGTAACTGACGAGTTGCGGGTTTGTCTCACCACGGGTGATGATCGGATTTGCGTTTATCATCAAAGGAATGAGCGTTGCACTGAGGCCTGTACTCTGGAGCGGGATCGATTTGGAGGTGGAGGGTCCGTAATGGTCTGGGGCGGTGAGTCAAAGCATCATCGGACTGAGCTTGTTGTCATTGCAGGCAATGTCAATGCTGTGCATTACAGGGAAGACATCCTCCTCCCTCATGTGGTACCCTTCCTGCAGGCTCATCCTGACATGACCCACCAGCATGACATTGCCACCAGCCATACTGCTCGTTCTGTGCATGATTTCCTGCAAGACAAGAATGCCAGTGTTCTGACATGGCCAGCGAAGAGCCTGGATCTCAATCCCATTGAGCACGTCTGGGACCTGTTGGATCAGAGGGTGAGGGCTAGGGCCTTTCCCCCTAGAAATGTCTGGGAACTTGCAGGTGCCTTGGTGGAAGAGTGGGGTAACATTTAGTGGGGTAACAAATATGTGGGGTAACAAATATTTACACATGTTAAGTTTGCTGAAAATAAACGCAGTTGACAGTGAGAGGATGTTTCTTTTCTTGCTGAGTTTATATTGCTCCCGAGTGTTGCAGTGGTCTAAGGCAATGTATCTCAGTGCAAGAGGCGTCACTGCTGTCCCTGGTTTTAATCCAGGCTTCATCACATCTGGCTGTGATTGGGAGTCCCATAGGGCGGCACACAATTGGCCCAGCGTCGGACGGGTTTTGCCGGGGGCCTTCATTGTAAATAAGAATTAGTTCTTAAATGACTTGCCTAGTTAAATAAAGTTTTAATGAAAAAAATGATATATATACATTACCGTTTAAAAGTTTGGGGTCACTTTGAAATGTCCTTGTTTTTGAAAAAAAAGCTGAATTTTTTTTACCATTAAAATAACATCAAATGGATCAGAAATACAGTGTAGACATTGTTAATGTTGAAAATTATTATTGTAGCTGGAAACGGCTGATTCTTTGTTTAATATCTACATAGGCGTACAGAGGCCCATTATCAGCAACCTGCCTAGAACGCCAGCATCCGAAGTCGCCTCCACACTGTTGATGTTGAGACTGGTGTATTGCAGGTAGTATTTAATGAAGCTGCCAGTTGAGGACTTGTGAGGCGTCTGTTCCTCAAACTAGACAATCTAATGTACTTGTCCTCTTGCTCAACTGTGCACAGTGGCCTCCCACTCCTCTTTCTATTCTGGTTTGAGCCAGTTTGCGCTGTTCTGTGAAGGGAGTAGTACACAGCGTTGGACGAGATCTTCAGTTTCTTGGCAATTTCTCGCATGGAATAACCTTCATTTCTCAGAACAAGAATAGACAGGAGTTTCAGAAGGAAGTTCTTTGTTCCGAGCATGTAATCGAACCCACAAATACTGATGCTCCAGATACTCAACTAGTCTTTAATCAGTACAACAGTTTTTATCTGTGCTAACATAATTGCAAAAGGGTTTCCTAATGATAAATTAGCCTTTTAAAATTATAAACTTGGATTAGCTAACACAACGTGCCATTGGAACACAGGAGTGATGGTTGCTGATAATGCCTATATAGATATTCCATTAATCTGCCGTTTCCAGCTACAATACTCATTTACAACATGAACAATGTCTACACTGTATTTCTGATCAATTTGATGATATATTAATGGACAAAAAATGTGCTTTTCTTTAAAAAACAAGGACATTTCTAAGCGACCACAAACTTTTGAACGGTAGTGTAAATATTTGGGTTAGAATGGTAATTTAAAAAAATGTATTATTTAACCTTTATTTAACTAGACAAGTCAGTCAGTTAAGAACCCATTGTTATTTACAATGACGGCCAAACCCGGACGATACTGGGTCAATTGTGCGCGGCTCTATGTGACTCCTAATCACAGCCAGTTGTGATATCAGGCTGCAATCGAACCAGGGTCTGTGGTAGCGCCTCGAGCCCTGAGATGCAGTGCCTTAGACCGCTGTGCCACTCAGTATTACATCGTACTTACGTGAGTAGTGCTAACCTTAATCCTAATTTTGGCATGGCCCGAGAGCTGTGAGTGGTTGTGAGTGTAGGAGAATTAGGAGAGAAGATGCTTCAACTAGTCAGTCCTGATATCCATTGGTATCTGAGAGGCTGCATAGATAAATGGGGGCAGTCAGTTTCTGACTAAGCTAGGCTCTTGATGGAAAATAAATGACACTAGTTTGATTATTGGTGCTTGTAATGCTTGTCATGGCATAATGCTTGAAATGCTTGCATTTTTCTCTGGATATCTCCTCTGCTCCCAAGTCTCTCTCTTTTAAGGTCTTGCTCGCTCTCTCTCTCTCTCGCTCTCTCGCTCTCTCTCAGACATATACATGCATATTCATGCACACACACACACACACACACACACACACACACACACACACACACACACACACACACACACGTTTCCAGGTATTGCCAGGGCCCTGCATTGCTCTCTGCTGTGCAGGGATAGTAGTGAAGGTCCTCTGTATACAGACTTCAGAGCTCAGCTCAAGATTTCCATTCATTTCTGTGTGTTGCTGTTGTTCCTGGGCCAACGGAACAGTGTGTGACCACTGCATGTCCGTTTCAGCTTTTCCTTGACGGCCTAAGTTAACCCTGTGAGATCCAAGGACAGATCCAAACAAGGGAAAATATATATTACCCTTCGGAAAAACTTGCAACAGGCCTCTGATTATGAAAATAATCCGTATTTTGAATTTCAAGTTTGTAGAACACTTTTCTGGAAATGTTGCAAAAATGCGACATTGGGCTGTCATCAGTGGTAGGGAAATGATGTGGTAAGAAAGCTGTACAATTCAATTAAAATCACATCAAAATGGATGAAAGCATTTACATGTGATGGAAAATATTGTCTAACGATATATACATCTGAAATTAAGTCCCATTTGGTCTATTATCTTTTTATATATATTTTTTGTTTTCAGTTTTTTTTTGTATGTGTGGAGTGAACAACAAAGTTACTCTTGAAGTATTTGGTTGTCCAAGGAGATCAATCTCTCTAAATTGTCTATCAATATATGAATGTGGCCTAATGTCTCAGTTTTGCAGCCTTTTAATTGGATACTTCAGGATTTTGCAATGAAGCCCTGTAGCTACTTCCCCAGAGTCAGATGGACTCATGGCTACCATTTTCTCTGCATACAGTTAGAGGTAGTTTTGCGAACCAATGCGAACGAGTATTAGCGCAATGACTAGAAGTCTATGGTATCTACTATCATTGCGTTAACGCTACTAAGTAATTACGCTGACGCAAGTCAGCAACTTCTTTCAAACTGCAAACGCAACATTAGTCTTCAATTGGGTACTTCAGAATTGTGGCCATTAAGCCATTTATCTACATTCCCAGAGTCAAATGAACTCATGGATACAATTGTTTTGTCTCTTCATCCAGTATGAAGGAAGTTAGAGATAGTTTTGGGAGCCAATGCTAACTAGCGTTAGAGCATTGACTGGAAGTCTATGGTATGTAGTATAGTATAAATATACAGTACCAGTCAAAAGTTTGGACAGCCCTACTCAGTCAATGGTTTTTCTTTCTTTTTACTATTTTCTACATTGTACAATAATAGTGAAGACATCAAAATGAAGAAATAACACATATGGAATCATGTAGTAACCAGAAAAGTGTTAAACAAACCAAAATATATTCTTTATTTGAGATTCTTCAAAGTAGCCAACCTTTGCCTTGATGACAGCTTTGCACACTCTTGGCACTCTTTATGAGGTAGTCAGTCACCTGGAATGCATTTCAATTTCAGGTGTGCTTGTTTAAAACCTGTTAAGGATATGGCAGACATACGCCCCCTTTGGAGAGATTGGGTACCCCTAGTAAACTGGAAAAAAAATCTGTCAAAAATTGCTAATATATGCAAATAAAAATTATTATTGGATAGAAAACACTCTAAAGATTCTAAAACCGTTGGAATTATGTCTGTAAGTATAGCAGAACTCACAGGGCAGGCATTCTTCCAAACTAGTTTTTGTGGCCATGAAAGTTGGAGCAACTTTGACGTCATGGCCCCCACCCTTCCCAACCAGCTATGATTCTGGGGACACTTTCTATCTCTTCCGCTAGATGTCCTCTTTCATTAGAGCTTCAAATCGTTCAAATCCCGCGAGAATTGACCCTATGGGAGTGAAATTAGTGCGTGCCACGAGAGAATAGGCTGTGCGTATGGGCGCGAATTGGTCCCAGCCATTCCTTTGTTTCCAGCACTCAAGAGAAGGGCAGACGATGGCCGATTGAATTGAAGTTTGTTTTGCATGTCTAAAACATCATAAAGCTTGCTTCTGCACTTAGTTTGACCTGTTTAGTCGACATATAATGTGTAATTTTGAAGTTTTGATGCGCAACTTATCCGGACCAGAGGACGTTTTGGGTGCATTTCAGCTGATGTTATTAGCAGTAGCTAATACAAAGACGCAAGACTTGAAACCAAACAATGTATTGGGTAAGTATGAAGCCTTCCAGAACATTCTGAACGAAGACCATCGAAGGTAAGGGAATATTTATTCTTAAATCTGTGTTTCTGTTGACTCCAACATTACGTGGAAATGTAGCTTGGAACTGAGCGCTGTCTCAGCATATGGAATAGTGTGCGATTTCTGTAACGTTAAAAATAAATCTAACACAGCGGTTGCATAAAGAAGCAGTGTATCTTTCTAACTATATGTAGAACATGTATATTTAGTCAAAGTTTATGATGTCTATTTACGTTATCTTGCCGCGCTACATAGATTTCCTGCGGGCATTTTTGAGTAATTTCTGAAGGTGAACTCACTGTAAATGGACATTTATGGATATAAATGGCATATTATTGAAAAAAAAAAATATGTACTGTGTAATATGTCATATTACTGTCATCTGATGAAGATTTTCAAAAGGTTAGTGAGCGATTTATTTTTTAATCCTGCGTTTGTTGATTGCATGTTTTGGCTATTGAAATGAGCTGTGTCTGGTGGTGGTTTTACATATATATGTGCTATGTTTTCGCCGTAAAACATTTTAGAAATCTGACTTGCTGGCTAGATGAACAAGATGTTTATCTTTCATTTGAGCTATTGGACTTGTTAATGTGTGGAGGTTAAATATTTTTAAGAATATTTTTGCGTTCCATGCGCCACCGTTTCAGCTGAACGTGGGAGGGTTGATTCCCAATTGGGAACCAGTATCGTAGACAGGTTAAAGTACATTTGTGGAATTTGTTTCCTTCTTAATGTGTTTGAGCCAATCACTTGTGTTGTGACAAGGTGGTATACGGAAGATAGCTCTATATCATAAAAGACCAAGTCCATATATTACCTGATTCGGGAAACTAGGCGTATGTTGCAAGTCAAGACTTCACAGGGTGCCGTTTGAAAGTAAAACATATTTTTTGATCAAAATGTAGGGAAGTTGTATGGAGGTTAATTTAAAGTTGGTCTATCAACTTTAGCACTGATGACTTTTCTTAAAAGTTAAGTCATGAAATCTTAGTCTCATTTAAAATGAAGCCCTCAATGTGAACATACCATAGAATAACTACAAAAATATAATTAAATTAAATTAATTCAATAAAAACAAGAACAACTTGTACATATTAAATATGGATCAATGTGATGTGTCAATATGCATGTCCCTAAGGTCAACATGTCCCTAAGGTCCCTAAGGTCAACATTACAAAACGTTCAGAAAACCATTCTCTTTGCGTTTAACACTATGATCAGCAATTAGGTTTTGAATTGCGTTAAACCCATGCTAAAGGCAAGACATGTCCTTCTGTACTGAGGTGACGGCAGTAAATTAGTATTAACTGCTTAGAGTTCATGCTAAATGTGGTGACAGAGAGACGTACTGTATATTGTAATGAATAAAAAAAGGGAATCAAGATCAAATGAACACTCACATACTGTATGTGATGACTTATTTGTTTTTAATTCATTCAGATTAAAAAAGGTCCAAATGATCACACACCAAATAATTATCAACAGAACACATTGTACATAACATTTTCTACACTAGGAACAACATCTTAAAATTAAATTAATTCAGTATATTGTGCTGGTTCAAATCATACAGAAATGGATTCACGTAGAAAACACCTACTATATATTTCATTTCCTACAACAGGGGTGACATGTCTTCTGAAATGTATTCAGATTCAACATACTATACAGGTTCAGGGGGTCATAAACTCACAGAAAAAAAACGGTTAATTATGTAGCTTGGTTTAACAACAAATGATTCACTCTGAAGTGATTTATAAAAAGAGCGTGCAGCAGCTGGCAAGTAGTTGAGCAGGTCATCAGATCTTGGTACTTGTTTTTTTTTGATGGGCAGAGGACTCTCATGTGCTCTAGGGTAGTGGCTTGCAAAATAGGGAGGTTGAGGTGTAGCTCCTTGTTTTGGTTTGGAGATCAGCCACGATTTCCATCCCTCAAGTAGACTGTGGCTCTGTCTGGCGTACAGATTCCAAGGATCCTCAACTGAAATTAGAACAGAAACATTTCAAGTTCCTGACATCAATAAACAACTTTCACAGTCAAGCATTAGGATATTTTCAACAACATGTTGCGTGTTGATGGGATGTTAGTAAACTATTCTCTATGCAATACCTGTGACTTTTTACCACCTCACTGAGGTGGTCTGTAGTCCAGCTGGTCGCTTGAGGACAGAATCTGGGAGGTGCCTGAAGTCTTCACATTGCATCCTCATCACCTTGAATGGTTTTGCTGGTTGTGCTTCAAGTATCATCTTTGAAACATCATCAGGTGCATGAAAGACTGACACCGTGCGCCTCTTCTCCATGGTGGCAAAAGATCGGTCACAAGGAAGAAAAGAATGATAAATAAATGTGATATTTGAAAATACGTAGGATATAATAGTATACAGTGCATATTCAGAAAGTATTCAAACCCCTTTACTTTCTACACATTTTGTTACATTACAGCCTTATCCTACAATGGATTTAAAAAAATACTAATCTACACACAATTCCCAATAATGACAAAGCAAAACAAATAAATAATGAATTATCACATTTACATAAGTATTCATACCCTTTAATCAGCACTTTGTTGAAGCACCTTTGACAGTGATTACAGCCTCGAGTCTTCTAGAGTATGACACTACAAGCTTGGTAAATCTGCATTTGGGGATTTTCTCCCATTCTACTCTGCAGATCCTCTCAAGCTCTGTCAGGTTGGATAGGGAGCATTGCTAATCAGCTATTTTCAGGTCTCTCCAGAGATGTTCGATCAGGTTCAAGTCCCAGCTCTGGTTGGTTTCAGGTGGATGGATTAACTTGGCAAAGGAGAAATACTCGCAAAGAAATTTGTGCACATAATTTGAGAGCAATACGTTTTTGTGCATATGGAACATTTCTGGGATCCTTTATTTCAGCTCATGAAACATGAGACCAACAATTTACATGTTGCATTTTATTTTTGTTCAGTGTACATAGTTGAAGTCGGAAGTTTACATACAACTTAGCCAAATACATTTAAACTCAGTTTTTCACAATTCCTGACATTTAATCCTAGCAATAATTCGCTGTCTTAGGTCAGTTAGGATCACCACTTTATTTTAAGAATGTGAAATTTCAGAATAATAGTAGAGAGAATGATTTATTTCAGCTTTTATTTCTTTCATCACATTCCCATTGGGTCAGAAGTTGACATACACTCAATTAGTATTTGATAGCGCTGCCATTCAATTGTTTAATTTGGGTCAAACCTTTCGGGTAGCCTTCCACAAGCTCCCACAATAAGTTGGGTGAATTTTGGCCCATTCCTCCTGACAGAGCTGGTGTAACTGAGTCAGGTTTGTAGACCTCCTTAATCGCACACTCTTTTTCAGTTCTGCCCACAAAGTTTCTATAGGATTGAGGTCAGGGCATTGTGATGGCCACTCTAATACCTTGACTTCGTTGTCCTTAAGCCATTCAGCCACACCTTTGGAAGTATGCTTGGGGTCATTGTCCATTTGGAAGACCCATTTGCGACCAAGTTTAAACTTCCTGACTGATGTCTTGAGATGTTGCTTCAATATATCCACATAATTTTCCTCCCTCATGATGCCATTTATTTTGTGAAGTGCACCAGTCCCTTCTGCAGCAAGCACCACCAAAACATGATAAAATCAAATGTATTTATATGCCCTTCTTACATCAGCTGATATCTCAAAGTGCTGTACAGAATCCCAGCCTAAAACCACAAACAGCAAGCAATGCAGGTGTAGAAGCACAGTGGCTAGGAAAAACTCCATAGAAAAGCCAAAACTTAGGAAGAAACCTAGAGAGGAACCAGGCTGAGGGGTGGCCAGACCTCTTCTGGCTGTGCCGGGTGGAGATTATAACAGAACATGGCCAAGATGATCAAATGATCAAATTAAATGACCAGCATGGTCAAATAATAATAATCACAGTAGTTGTCGAGGGTGCAACAGGTCAGCACCTCAGGAGTAAATGTCAGTTGGCTTTTCAAAGCCGATCATTGAGAGTACCTCTACCACTCCTGCTGTCTCTAGAGAATTGAAAACAGCAGGTCGGGACAGGTAGCACATCCGGTGAACAGGTCAGGGTTCCATAGAAGAGTTGAAACTGGATCAGCAGCACAGCCAGGTGGACTGGGGACAGCAAGGAGTCATCATGCCAGGTAGTCTTGAGGCATGGTCCTAGGGCTCAGGTACTCCGAGAGAAAGAAAGAAAGAAAGAAAGAAAGAAAGAAAGAAAGAAAGAGAAAATTAGAGTGAGCATACTTAAATTCACACAGGACACCGGATAAGACAGGAGAAATACTCCAGATACAACAGACTAACCCTAGCCTCCCCGACACATAAACTACTGCAGCATAAATACTGGCGGCTGAGACAGGAGAGGTCAGGAGACGCTGTGGCCCCATCCGATGATACCCCCAGACAGGGCCAAACAGGCAGGATATAACCCCACCAACTTTGCCAAAGCACAGCCCCCACACCACTAGAGGGATATCTTCAACCACCAAATTACCATCCTGAGATAAGGCTGAGTATAGCCCACAAAGATCTCCGCCACGGCACAACCCAAGGGGGGGCGCCAACCCAGACAGGAAGAGCATGTCAGTGACTCAACCCACTCAAGTGACGCACCCCTTCTAGGGACGGCATGGAAGAGCACCAGTAGGCCAGTGACTCAGCCCCTGTAATAGGGTTAGAGGCAGAGAATCCCAGTGGAGAGAGAGGAACCGGCCAGGCAGAGACAGTAAGGGCAGTTTGTTGCTCCAGTGCCTTTCCATTCACCTTCACACTCCTGGGCCAGACTACACTCAATCATAGGACCTGCTGAAGGGATGAGTCTTCAGTAAAGACTGAAAGGTTGAGACCGAGTCTACGTCTCTCACATGGGTAGGCAGACCATTCCATAAAAATGGAGCTCTATAGGAGAAAGCCCTGCCTCCAGCTGTTTGCTTAGAAATTATAGGGACAATTAGGAGGCCTGCGTCTTGTGACCGTAGCGTACGTGTAGGTATGTACGGCAGGACCAAATAGTAAAGATAGGTAAGTGCAAGCTCGTGTAGGTTAGCTTTGTAGGTTAGCAGTAAAACTTTGAAATCAGTCCTTGCCTTAACAGGAAGCCAGTGCAGGGAGGCTAGCACTGGAGTAATATGATACATTTTTTTGGTTCTAGTCAAGATTCTAGCAGCCGTATTTAGCACTAACTGAAGTTTATTTAGTGCTTTATCCAGGTAGCCGGAAAGTACAGCATTACAGTAGTCTAACCTAGAAGTGACAAAAGCATGGATTAATTTTTCTGCCTAATTTTTTGGACAGAAAATGTCTGATTTTTGCAGTGTTACGTAGATGGAAAAAAGCTGTTCTTGAAACAGTCTTGATATGTTCGTCAAAAGAGAGATCAGGGTCCAGAATAACGCCGAGGTCCTTCACAGTTTTATTGTAGACGACTGTACAACCATCAAGATTAATTGTCAGATTCAACAGAAGATCTCTTAGTTCTTGGGACCTAGAACAAGCATCTCTGTTTTTCCGAGTTTAAAAGTAGAAAGTTTGCAGTCATCCACTTCCTTATGTCTGAAACACAGGCTTCCAGCGACGGCAATTTTGGGGCTTCAACATGTTTCATCGAAATGTACAGATGTGTGTCATCTGCATAACAGTGAAAGTTAACATTATGTTTTCGATTGACATTCCTTGAGGAACACCGAAATGTACACTTGATTTGTCAGAGGACAAACCATCCACAGAGACAAACAGATATCTTTCCAACAGAGAAGATCTAAACCAGGCCAGAACTTGTCCGTGTAGACCAATTTGGGTTTCCAATCTCTCCAAAAGAATGTGGTGATCGAAAGCAGCACTAAGGTCTTGGAGCACGATGACAGATGCAGAGCCTTGGTCTGACGCCATTAAAAGTTCATTTACCACCTTCACAAGTGCAGTCTCAGTGCTATGATGGGGTCTAAAACCAGACTGAAGCATTTGGCATACACTGTTTGTCTTCAGGAAGGCAGTGAGTTGCTGTGCAACAGCTTTTTCTAACATTTTTGAGAGGAATGGGAGATTCGATATAGGCCGATAGTTTTTTATATTTTCTGGGTCAAGGTTTGGCTTTTTCAAGAGAGGCTTTATTACTGCCACTTTTAGTGAGTTTGGTACACATCCGGTGGACAGAGAGGCGTTTATTATGTTCAACGTAGGAGGGCCAACAGGAAGCAGCTGTTTCAGTAGTTTAGTTGGAATAGGGTCTAGTATGCTGCTTGAAGGTTTAGAGGCCATTATTATTTTCATAATTGTCAAGAGATATAGTACTAAAACACTTGAGTGTCTCTCTTGATCCTATGTCCTGGCAGAGTTGTGCAGACTCAGTACAACTGAGCTTTGGAGGAATACGCAGATTTAAAGAGGAGTCCGTAATTTGCTTTCTAATGATCATGATCTTTTCCTCAAAGAAGTTCATGAATTTATTACTGCTGAAGTGAAACCCATCCTCTCTTGGGAATGCTGCTTTTTAGTTAGCTTTGCGACAGTATCAAAAATACATTTTGGATTGTTCTTATTTTCCTGGAAAAATAGGATGATCGAGCAGCAGTGAGTGCTCTTCGATACTGCACGGTGCTGTCTTTCCAAGCTAGTCAGAAGACTTCCAGTTTGGTGTGGCGCCATTTCCATTCCAATTTTCTGGAAGCTTGCTTCAGAGCTTGGATATTTTCAGTATACCAAGGAGCTAGTTTCTTATGACATATGTTTTTAGTTTTTAGGGGTGCGACTGCATCTAGGGTATTGCGCAAGGTTAAATTGAGTTACTCAGTTAGGTGGTTAACTGACTTTTGTCCTCTGACGTCCTTGGGTAGGCATAGGGAGTCTGGAAGGGCATCAAGGAATCTTTGGGTTGTCTGAGAATTTATAGCATGACATTTGATGATCGTTGGTTGGGGTCTGAGCAGATTATTTGTTGCGATTGCAAACGTAATAAAATGGTGGTCCAATAGTCCAGGATTATGAGGAAAAACATTAAGATCCACAACATTTATTCCATGGGACAAAACTAGGTCCAGAGTATGGCTGTGGCAGTGAGCAGGTCCAGAGACATGTTGGACAAAACCCACTGAGTCGATGATGGCTCCGAAAGCCTTTTGGACTGGGTCTGTGGACTTTTCCATGTGAATATTAAAGTCACCAAAAATTTGAATATTATGCTATGACTACAAGGTCCGATAAGAATTCAGGGAATTCAGTGAGGAACGATGTATATGGCCCAGGAGGCCCGTAAACAGTAGCTATAAAAAGCGATTGAGTAGGCTGCATAGATTTCATGACGAGAAGCTCAAAAGACGAAAACGTGTTGTTTTTTTTTGTAAATTGAAATTTGTTATCGTAAATGTTAGCAACACCTCCGCCTTTGCGGGATGCGCGGGGGATATGGTCACTAGTGTAACCAGGAGGCGAGGCCTCATTTAACACAATTAAATTCATCAGGCTTAAGCCATGTTTCAGTCAGGCCAATCACATCAAGATTATGATCAGTGATTCGTTCATTGACTATAACTGCCTTGGAAGTGAGGGATCTAACATTAAGTAGCCCTATTTTGAGATGTGAGGTATCAGTTTATCAATTTATTTCAATAATGGCAGGAATGGAGGAGGTCTTTATTCCAGTGAGATTTCTAAGGATGAACACCGCCATGTTTAGTTTTGCCCAACCTAGGTTGAGGCACAGACACGGTCTCAATGGGGATAGCTGAGCTGACTACACTGACTGTGCTAGTGGAAGACTCCACTAAGCTGGCAGGCTGGCTAACATATCTTTCTCCGACTCCGACTCGCTGCTTAATGGGGAGAACCGGTTAAAAGTTTGTCTGCTGAATGAGCGACACCGGTTGAGCATTTCTACAGCATTTCCCTCCAGAAGCCATGAGAAAGTTGTGTTGTTTAAGTGTTCCCTTTATTGTTTTGAGCAGTGTATAAACAGTAATTAAAAAGTAAAAACCGTAAAGTTGTCAGGTAGCAAAGGCAGGTTAGCAACAAAATGCATTGCAACACGTAAACAAGTCTACAAGTTGTGACCGGAAACTTCCGCCCACACGCTGAAGCATCTTCCCAAAAAAGACGCTGGGATGCTACCACCCCTGTGCTGCACGGTTGGGATGGTGTTCTTCGGCTTGCAAGCCTCACCTTTTTTTCTCCAAACATAACGATGGTCATTATGGCCAAACAGTTCCATTTTTGTTTCATCAGACCAGAGGACATTTCTCCAAAAATTGCGATCGTTGTCCCCATATGCTGTTGCAAACCGTAGTCTGGCATTTTTATGGCGGTTGTGGAGCATTGGCTTCTTCCTTGCTGAGCGGCCTTTCGATATAGGACTCGTTTGACTGTGGATATAGATATTTTTGTACCTGTTTCCTCCAGCATCTTCACAAGGTTCTTTGCTGTTGTTCTGGGATTGATTTACACTTTTCGCATCAAAGTATGTTCATCTCTAGGAGACAGAACGTGTCCCCTTCCTGAGCGGTATGATTGCTGAGTGGTCCCATGGTGTTTATACATGCATACTATCGTTTGTACAGATGAACGTGGTACCTTCAGGTAGGTCGACCGATTATGATTTTTCAACGTCAATACAGATTATTGGACGAAAAAAAAAGCCGATACCGATTAATCGGCCGATTTTTATTTATTTATTTGTAATAATGACAATTACAACAATACTGAATGAACACTTATTTTAACTTAATATAATACATCAATAAAATCAATTTAGCCTCAAATAAATAATGAAACATGTTCAATTTGGTTTAAATAATGCAAAAAACTAAGTGTTGGAGAAGAAAGTAAAAGTGCAATATGTGCCATGTAAGAAAGCTAAAGTTTAAGTTCCATGTTTGCATGACAACATATGAAAGCTGGTGGTTCCTTTGAACATGAGTCTTCATTATTACCAGGTAAGAAGTTTTAGGTTGCAGTTATTATAGGAATTATAGAACTATTTCTCTCTATACGATTTGTATTTCATATACCTTTGACTATTGGTGTTCTTATAGGCATTTTAGTATTGCCAATGTAACAGTAGAGCTTCTGTACCTCCCCTCACTGCTACCTGGGCTCGAAACAGGAACACATCGACAACAGCCACCCACGAAGCAGCGTTACCCATGCAGAGCAAGGGGAACAACTACTCCAAGTCTCAGAGCAAGTGACGTTTGAAATGCTATTAGCGCGCACCCCGCTAACTAGCTAGCCATTTCACATCGGTTACACCAGCCTAATCTCCGGAGTTGATAGGCTTGAAGTCATAAACAGCGCAATGCTTGGAGCATTGTGAAGAGCTGCTGGCTAAACGCACAGAAGTGCTGTTTGAATTAATGCTTACAAGCCTGCCGGTGCCTACCATCGCTCAGTCAGACTGCTCTATCAAATTATAGACTTAATTATAACATAATAATACACAGAAATTAGGTCATTAATATGGTCAAATCCGGAAACTAACATTTCAAAAACAAAATGTTTATTCTTTCAGTGAAATACGGAACCGTTCCATATTTTATCTAACGGATGGCATCCCTAAGTCTAAATATCGCTATTACATTGCATAACCTTCAATGTTATGTCATAATTACGTAAAATTCTGGCAAATTAGTTCGCAATGAGCCAGGCGGCCCAAACTGTTGCATATACCCTGACTCTGCGTGCAATGAACGCAAGTGAAGTGACACAATTTCACCTGGTTAATAATGCCTGCTAACCTTTCTTTTAGCTAAATATGCAGGTTTAAAAATATATACTTTTGTACATTGATTTTAAGAAAGGCATGGATGTTTATGGTTAGGTACACATTGGAGCAACGACAGTCCTTTTTCATGAATGCCCACCGCATCGATTATATGCAACGCAGGACACGCTAGATAAACTAGTAATATCATCAACCATGTGATAACTAGTGATTATGATTGATTGATTGTTTTTTCTAAGATAAGTTTAATGCTAGCTAGCAACTTACCTTTGCTTCTTACTGCATTCACGTAACAGGCAGGCTCCTCGTGAGGCAGGTGGTTGGAGCGTTGGACTAGTTAACTGTAAGGTTGCAAGATTGAATCCCTGAGCTGACAAGGTAAAAATCTGTCGTTCTGCCCCTGAACAAGGCAGTTAACCCACCATTTCTAGGCCGTCATTGAAAATAAGAATGTGTTCTTAACTGACTTGCCTAGTTAAATAAAGTTAAAAATACCGATTTCCGATTATTATGAAAAATTGAAATCGTCCCTAATTAGTCGGCCATTCCGATTAATCGGTCGACCTCTACCTTCAGGCGTTTGGAAATTGGTCAAAAGGATGAACCAGAATTTTCTTTCTGAAGTCTTGGCTGATTTCTTTTGATTTTCCCATGATGTCAAGCAAAGAGACACTGAGTTTGAATGTCGGCCTTGAAATACTTCCACAAGTACACTTCCAATTGACTCAAATGATGTCAATTGTCAGGATTTGGCCAGGGTTGTTCCGGTTTTGGTCACTAGATGCCCCTATTGTGCTTTTTGACCCTTTTGTTTTCCCTTGTTTCCAGTTATTATTTGCACCTGTGTCTCGTTTCCCTTGATTGTATTTAAACCCTTAGTTTTCTTCAGTTCTTTGCTCTGTGTTTGTATGTTAGCACCCAGCCATGCTGTGAACTTGAGGTACTCGGGTTTTGGTCTTGTTTATTTTTAATTATTCTTTTGAGGTTTGTTTTTTTCCCTGCTGTTCTTACCACTTTGTGGATTTTCCTTGTGTCTTGGAGGATATACATTTTTTCTCTTGGAATTACTTTTGACGTTGTGGATTTATATTTTTGCCTAAAGATCTTTTTCTTTTTTCATTATTAAATCACTGTCTCTAGTACTGCTGTGTCTGCCTCATCTTCTGGGTTCTGTCGACTATTAGTGACTGTTTCTCACACTGGAGACCCGAGTTTGTAACCAGGTCCTGACAGTCAATTAGCCTATCAGAAGCTTCTAAAGCCATGACATCATTTTCTGGAATTTTCCAAGTTGTTTAAAACTTCTTGACACACCCATCCCGTTAGCGGGATCATTTTCATCACATCCGCTGAATTGCAGCACGCCAAATTCAATTACTAAAAATATTTAATTTTCATGAAATCACAAGTGCAATATAGCAAAACACAGCTTAGCTTGTTGTTAATCCACCTGGCATGTCAGATTTCAATAAAGCTTTTCGGCTAAAGCATACCAAGCGTTTATGTAAGAACATCTCTCTCAGTAGACAAAATATTACAAACAGCTAGCAGCCAAGTAGATTGGTCACGAAAGTCAGAAAAGCAATAAATGAAATCGCTTACCTTTGATCTTCAGATGTTTGCACTCACGAGACTCCCAGTTACACAATAAATGTTTATTTTGTTTCATAAAGATTATTTTATATCCAAAATACCTCCATTTGTTTGGCGCGTTATGTTCAGAAATCCACAGGCTCGAGCGGTCACGACATCGCAGACAAAAATTCCAAATAGTATCCATAATGAACGTAGAAACATGTCAAACGTTTTTTATAATCAATCCTCAGGTTGTTTTTACAATATATAATCTATAATATGTCAACCGGAATGCAGCTTCTTCCATAGGAGAGAGAGAGAAAATGGCTTTTGCTCATGAAAAACTCTGCTGGCACCAAGCCATCCACTGACGCGATGGGTTTTTTCTCGTTCATTTTTCAAAATAAAAGCCTGAAACTATGTCTAAAGACTGTTCACACCTTGAGGAAGCCATAGGAAAATGAATCTGGTTGATATCCCTTTAAATAGAGGCAAGGCATCCAGTGGAACACAGAGCTTTCATGAAAAACAGCACTTCCTTGTTGGATTATCAGTTCTGTTATACTCACAGACAATATCTTGACAGTTTTGGAAACTTTGGAGTGTTTTCTATCCTAATCTGACAATTATATGCATATTCTAGTTTCTGGGCCTGAGAAATAGGCAGTTTCAAACGGGTATGTTTTTTAGCCAAAAACAAAAATACTTCCCCCTACACTCAACAAGTTAAGGGCACAGTCAACTTAGTCTATGTAAACTTCTGACCCACTGGAATTGTGATACAGTGAATTACAAGTGAAATAATCTGTCTGTAAACAATTATCGGAAAAATTACTTGTGTTATGCACACAGTAGATGTCCTAACCGACTTACCAAAACTATAGTTTGTTCATAACAAGACATTTGTGGAGTGGTTTAAAAATGAGTTTTAATGACTCCAACCTAAGTGTATGTAAACTTCCGACTTCAACTGTAAGTACACATATCACCCTTGGCACACAAGGATGTGCCAGCAGTCTCTTGGGACATTCATTGGGAATTCTTCATCTGCAGACAGGCTTTCGCAGCTCTCCATATCTGAGGACAGATAACGTCACAAAGAAGCAAGCTTCATTATATTACAATTAGACAGCCCTGACTATTATGTTGCCATTACCTCTCTGTCTGTTGTCATAGTTTTCCTTTCCATGAATTGGAGAATATTTTCATGTCACAAAAGCCCTGACGAGGGCCGTGAGGCCGATATGTAAGCTTAATAAATATCAGTGATACTATCAAGAGCAGTGTGCGGTTTCCTTTTTCCTTCATCTTGTTCAACTGTTGCCATGCACCTGCAAAAAAGATTGCTCAGATGTGTGAGTGCCTTTTGAATTTTATAATGTCCGTCCACAAAACTATATGCCCTATCAAACTAGTACTGTTGTATACAACATTTGCTAACATAAGTACACATACAACCCTTACCTGCCCTATCCAACTAGTACACCTACTACTTCCCTTTTCTTACAGCTGGAGCAGCAAATCCTTTGCATTTGAGAATGTGTTTTTAATTTACAATCATTAATATGCCTACATCAAGATAACAAGCTAATATGAAGTTAGCTAGCTGATGATTTTACACTTAGCTATACAGAATGTAAAGTTGTCTAGCTAGCTAGCTAGCAGCTCCTAGACTACACACAGTGGCCTGCTGTAGCCAGCTAGAGTACCAGTCAAAAGGTTGGACACGTACTCAAATCCTTGAATTGTTTTATTTTGACTGTTTTCTACATTGTAGAAGAATGCCAAGGGTGGCTACTTTGAAGAACCTCAAATATAAAATATATTTTGATTTGTTTCAAACTTTTTTGGTTACTATATGATTCCGTATGTGCTATTTCATAGTTTTGATGTCTTCACTATTATTCTACAATGTAGAAAATAGTCAAATTAAAAAAAAAACCTTGAATAAGTGTGTCCAAACTTTAGAATGGTACCGTATATTTTTGTCACATTTCAAGAGCTTGGGACTATAAGGTTCTATCTGCAAAAAATATTATTCTGAGATAATAGGCTTTAAAGTTCTGAACCCTCATTGGTTTGAATGATGTCAGCCATTTGTTTTATCTTGTATTCTTTTGAACAACATGAATTGGAGTACTACGGTATATAGATAGAGAACATTTAACAGAACAAGGGTATGTCAATAACTCAACTTTGACAAAAACGCAGATAAAACCTTATAGTCTCATGCTATCGATTTTCAAAATGTATTTACTTTACTTGAATAAGTTCACGCCTACGCCCATGAATCGACCAATCTTTTGGAGTAAAGCAATGTCAAACTGAGGCCCCGCTTCTGGTCAAAACGGGCTGTAGTACCTGTGCACTCAATGTATGAGAGCACACTTTGACTAAAACACATAGGTTGATAGAAAGACAGCAGTCACACACAGCATGATTTTAAAGAACCATATACTAGTTAGCTTAGTACGTGGGAAAACTATTGCTCGCTATTGTGCAGTGACCCATCTGCCTTTGAAAAGGTAGAGGTTTGCATACGTTTTTGTAAAAATGGTCCCAACCATTACAAGTCAAAATATGATTGGTTGATTCCACTGTCACTCCAAAAGTCTGCTCTAATACAGTTGAATGGCTTTCTATCGAGCTTCTGAGTGCCTCGACAATGGTGAGCTATGTAGCTAGATTTATCTCCCCAGAGACCCTCAAAGAAAAAATCCTTATTGGACATGTTTTTCTCAGTTTTAACCCTTTCCTTTCCAACACAAACTGAAGAGATGAAATCAGAATGCCATTGATAAAAATAACATAATCAGAATATCGTTTAAATATTATTGAAAAGATGAAATAGAAGAAGAAAAAAATCATTTATATTAAAAAAATACAGCAATTATTTTATAAATCCTTGGGCCGTCTCTGAAGGCGTAGAAGGCCTTGACTGTTCCCCACTGCACAAAATACATAATAACTTCCATATGAGAATCTCAGTTTCTTTTTTTTCATTCCTCTTGGAGTAATCATATCGGAACGCTTGGGGATTCCAAGATTCATACATTTGAAATATGCACTAAGGCAGTAGTTCGTACTTCCTTCAAATAATCCCCCCCCCTTAGAAAAACACACTTGCTGGAAGTCAGAGTGTGTGTGCACAGCTACAGGGGCTGGGAGAGGTGAATTATGGCACACTTGTCAATTATAGAAATTGAGACTGAGCGCTGTAGCATACATCAGAATGTTGAAAAGACTGCCTGTGCCCCCCAACTCTGTTCAACTCTGTACTTTGGCTTGATTTAACAGTTCATTGGTTGAGAAAGTTTAAATGAAAATAAATAAAAAGCACAGTGTGATGTTGTTGCAAACATGTTTTGCTCTCTGGCTGTTTGTGTGTGTGTGTGTGTGTGTGTGTGTGTGTGTGTGTGTGTGTGTGTGTGTGTGTGTGTGTGTGTGTGTGTGTGTGTGTGTGTGTGTGTGTGTGTGTGTGTGTGTGTGTGTGTGTGTGTGTGTGTGTGTGTGTGTGTGTGTGTGTGTGTGTGTGTACAAGCATGCATGTGTGTGTATGTGTGCATACATATGTGTGTGTGTGTGTGTGTATGAGCGTGCATTTGTGCATGTGTGTGGGTGGGTGCATGAGAGTGCATGCTTTGTTTGTGTGTGCATATGTGTGTGGCTTGCTAAATCAGGCTGAGGTTCATGTAATGATGAGGAAATAGCTCCACTACACACTGCCTTCGGAAAGTATTCAGACCCTTGATTTTTCCACATTTTGTTACGTTACAGCATTATTCTAACATTGATTAGATTTTTTTTTTTAAATCGTCAGCAATCTACAAACAATACCCCAAAATGACAAAACAAAAACTGTTTTTTAGAAATGTTTCAAAAACAGAAATGCCTTTTTTTTACATAAGTATTCAGACCCCCTGTTTCCATTGATCATCCTTGAGATGTTTCTGCAACTTGAATGGAGGCCACCTGTGGTAAATTCAATTGATTAGACATGATTTGGAAAGGCACTGTCTATGTAAGGTCCCACAGTTGACAGTGCATGTCAGAGCAAAAGCAAAGCCATGAGGTTGAAGAAATTGTCCATAGAGCTCAGAGACAGGATTGTGTCCAGGCACAAATCTGGGGAAGGGTAGTAAAAAATTCCTGCAGCATTGAAGGTCCCCAAAAACACTGTGGCCTCCATCATTCTTAAATGAAATACGTTTGGAACCACCAAGACTCTTCCTAGAGCTGGCGCCCAGCCAAACTGAGCAATCATGGGAGAAGGTTCTTGGTCAGGGAGGTGACCAAGAACCTGATAGTCACTCTGACAGAGCTCTAGAGTCCCTCTGTGGAGATGGGAGAACCTTCCAGAAGGACATCTTTGCAACCCTCCACCAATTAGGCCTTTATGGTAGAGTGGCCAGACAGAAGCCACTCCTCAGTAAAAGGCACATGACAGCCCATTTGGAGTTTACCAAAAGGCACCTAAAGACTCTCAGACCATGAGAAACAAGATTCTCTGGTCTGATGAAACCAAGATTGAACTCTTTGTTCTGAATGCCCAGCGTCACGTCTGGAGGAAACTTGGCACCATCCATATGGTGAAGCATGGTTGTGGCAACATCATACTGTGGGGATGTTTTTCAGCGGCAGGGACTGGGAGATTAGTCAGGATCAGGGCAAAGATGAACTGAGTAAAGTACAGAGAGATTATTGATGAAAACCTGCTCCAGAGTGCTCAGGACCTTACACTGGAGCGAAAGTTCACCTTCCAATAGGACAACGGCCCTAAGCACACAGCCAAGACAACACAGAGGTGGCAGAATGTCCTTGAGTGGCCCAGCCAGAGCCCGGACTTGAACCTGATCGAACATCTCTGGAGAGACCTGAAAATAGCTGTGCAGGAACACTCCACATCCATCCTGACAGAGCTTGAGAGGATCTGCAGAGAAGAATGGGAGAAACTCCCTAAATACAGTTGTGCCAAGCTTGTAGTGTCATACCCAAGAAGACTCGAGGCTGCAATCACTGCCAAAGGTGCTTCAACAAAGTACTGAGTTAAGGGTATAAATACTCATTACAGGGTATTGTGTGTAGGTTGATGGGGGATAAAAAAAAATAAAAGAAATAGAATAAGGCTGTGACCTAACAAAATGTGGAAAAAGTCAAGGGGTCTGAATAATTTCCAAAGTCAACGTATGTTCCCACTACAATCAATCAATCAAATGTTTTTCAGTCAAGTCCTTTTTACATCAGCCGAGGTCACAAAGTGCTATACAGAAACCCAGCCTAAAATCCCAAACAGCAATCAATGCAGATGTAGAAGCACTACATGGAACTGAATCATTCTCTGTCTCTTTCTTTCTCTCTCTCTCTCTCTGTCTTTCTTTCTTTCTTTCTCTCTCGCTTTCTCTCTCTCTATTTCTCTCATCCTCTCTCTCTCTCTGTCTCTGTCTCTCTCTCTCTCTCTCTCTCTCTCTCTCTCTCTCTCTCTCTCTCTCTCTCTCCCCCTCTGAAAGGAAGTGACCGAGCCCCAGACCCCAGGCCTGGGAGAGAGTGAGTAGGATATTAAGGGAAGACAGAGGGATGTTGACCTTGATGCTGGGAAAGGTCTGGCTTGTAATTGCTGCGAGCTTTGTCTCCCAGTTAGACTTCTGGAGCAGCAGGGCTGTGGGAGTGGAGGGCTGGGGTAAGGGGGGGGGGGGGGGGGGGGGGGGGGGGGGCTGACCTGACTCCCCCTGCCTGTGTGGATTTCTCTGGCACTGTGAAGGGCCCCCTGCTCTAGTTACACTGGGCCCAGCTGGGCAGGGACAGGAGGCAGTGTTGGAAATGTTGGGAATGATAGGGGCTTTTTTAAATCAACGTCATATAAATTCATACACCATTCAACAATACTACTTTCAGAAATGCTATTGGATTCAGTCCTTCCATTTAGTCCATAAGACAAAAAAATATATGCTCCAAAGATAGTTTGTGAGGTCCAGAGTTCTGAAATTCTTATTTCTCTAATACTTTTACCAACACCATATTTTATCTTTCACTATTTTTTCTTTCCTCAGACATACAGATAAATTAGACGCTCACACACTCACTTAGAAGCACACTCACACACCATCTATTAGACACAGCTGAAGTTTCCACTCATGCATAACTTACCTGGTCCTTGAGTGTAAGTAGGGCTCTCAGTGCGGGCAGGCATGCAGCCGAAGGTGTTTCGATTTGGGTCCAATCAATCCCCTTAAGTGTGTGATATGAGGAAGAAGGGCTGTAAACACGTCAAATTAGCCCTAATGAATGGTGCGGCCGGAGTGGAGGGAGCTGGGTGCCGGAGCAGGACTGTCCATTAGGAAGAGTTATATGTGACGCTTCACACATACACACACATACAGGCAGAGACAGATATACACATACACACACACATACACACACGCACGCAGATACACACACTTATGCAGACACGCGCACACACACAAACATCCACCGACGGATGAACAATTGCGTGCACTCACACGCGCTCACAGGGTTAACCCTGCGAGACCCAACATTGTAAAAATGCAACGTTTCCTAAATTGCATCCTGTACAGGTCCTAAACTCAAATATCTTGTCAAACACTACCTAGTACATCTCCTTAGACCCAGATGTATGTTTTTTTATTTTTGTATTTTTTTTTATTTCACTTTTATTTAACCAGGTAGGCCAGTTGAGAATAAGTTCTCATTTACAACTGCGGCATGGCCAAGATAAAGCAAAGCAGTGTGACTCAAACAACACAGAGTTTACACAAGGAATAAACAAACGTACAGTCATTAACACAATAGAAAAGTATATATACAGTGTGTGCAAATGAAGTAAGATTAGGGCAATAAATAGGCCAAGGTGGCAAAATAATTACAATTTAGGAATTGGCAAATCAGATCCCGACTCCATTCTGCTCCTTCTTTCCTATAGGCAGAAAATCTAACAGGAAGTATCCATGCTAAGGTCTATTCAACGCTGGTCTGACGAATCGGAATCCATGCTTCAAGATTGTTTTGATCATGCCGACTGGGATATGTTCCAGGTTGCTTCTGGGAATGACATTGACGTATACACTGACACGGTGACTGAGGAAGTATGTAGGGGATGTTGTTCCCACTGTGACGATTAAAACCTATCCAAACCAAAAGCTGTGGATAGATGGCAGCATTCGCGCAAAACTGACTGGGAGTCAGTTTACATGAGTAAAAAACGACTCATGTAAAAGTAAAAAGTAGCTTATTTAACCGCCTAGAGTCGATTGACGCACCGGTGAAAGGTGACAGAGCTAGAGCGGTGTTTATCAGACCATGAGACATTCCAAAAACCTGTCTCCTCACAAAAACGTCTGTAGCGTCCGAACGGTTTGACCAACAAACTATTACCCAAAAAAGGGTCAAATATATATATTTCCCTTAGCTTTCTTATAGGACAAACACTTAAAAACCTTTTTTCTTATGACTACATTTTTTTTGCCATTTATGAATGTGTTATTTGTTTCTTTGGGCTATAGTGTAAAGGCCAAATTCAATATTATATTAATTATGTTTTTATTTTATACCTAAAGGGATCCCAAAATTCTAAATCAAACAACTATATGATCCATAGTATGACCATCTTCAAACAATTCCATATGTCAGCTTAGAACCCACCCAACCAGCAGCTTAGATTTCTAAGAATTTTTTAATTCTTAGAAATCTAAGCTGCTGGTTGGGTGGGTTCTAAGCTGACATATGGAATTGTTTAAACTAAAACTTGACCTTGATAATTAGCTAATTTCGCTAAGGTTATTTGAACTTTTTTACACATGATCGTTTCCATGCAATAAATAGAAAAAGGATTAGAGGAAATACAGTATGAACTAAGTTAATTTATTCTGTGAGTTGCAAAAATGTCACCCCCTGAACTGAGATATCTCTGTTTTCTTTATATTTTGGTTAGGTCAGGGAGTGACTAGGGTGGGTCCGCTAGTTTTTGTATTGTCTAGGGGTTTTGTATTGTCTATGGGTTTTGTATTGTCTAGGGGTTTTGTATTGTCTAGGGGTTTTGTATTGTCTAGGGGTTTTATATTGTCTAGGGGTTTTGTATTGTCTAGGGGTTTGTATTGTCTAGGGGTTTTGTATTGTCTAGGGGTTTTGTATTGTCTAGGGGTTTTGTATTGTCTAGGGGTTTGTATTGTCTAGGGGTTTTGTATTGTCTAGGGGTTTTGTATTGTCTAGGGGTTTTGTATTGTCTAGGGGTTTGTATTGTCTAGGGGTTTTGTATTGTCTAGGGGTTTTGTATTGTCTAGGGGTTTTGTATTGTCTAGGGGTTTGTATTGTCTAGGGTTTTTGTATGTCCAGGATTTTGTAGGTCTAGGTGATTTGTATGTTTATGGTGGCCTGATATGATTCCCAATCAGAGGCAGCTGTTTGTCGTTCTCTCTGGTTGGGGATCATATTTAGGTAGCCATTTCCCTTTGGTGTTTGTGGGATCTTATTCTATGTTTAGTTGCCTGTCTGCACTATTCATATAGCTTCACGGTTCGTTTAGTTATTTTGTCAGTTTGTTCAGTGTTCGTTCTATTAATTAAAGAAGAATGTACGCATACCACGCTGCACCTTGTTCTCCTTTGTATAACGAACGCGACAAAAAAGGCACATCTATATGTAAAAAAACTAAGGATTTGTCAAGAATATACAATTAACATTTGAAAATAAATGAAACATTCAAAGCAATAAAAATGTATTGATAAACTAAAGCAATATAAAATAAAGTGCATAAACAATCAATCAACCAGTCACGCTCTTTTCCTCACTCACCCACTTGCTCACTCACTCACTCACTCAATCACCCATGCAAGGACAAATGGAGAGTGCCAGGGCACATTGGACATATCTAAAGTATTTGATGTCCAATTAGCTCTAGAGGCAAGAACAGAACCTTGTGGAAATGCAAAATGAAATGAGCAAACCTTTGAGACCCCCTGAAATAGAAAAGGGGCTATATATCATATCAAAGTTTATTGGTCACATACACAGTTTAGCAGGTGTTACAGCAATGCAAGCGAAATGCTTATGTTACTAGCGCTTAACAATGAAGTCAAATGTTTAAAAAAATTAAATGTAAAGAAAAATACAAATAAAATGCAAGAAATCAAGAACGGTGGGATGAATCCAATTTAACAACCCAATTAGCACTGCCGAAGTATCAAAATGCAATCTATACATATGTGCACCAGGGGAATTTATGCAAAATAAACTAAGAATGATATACAACAGTAGATATATAAGAGTAAGCTATGTCAAGAATCCAGTATATAAATAAATATGCGGTGTGTATAAACAGTGGAACTACAATACAATGTGCAGTAGTAGAAATATTACAATAAGCTATGTCAAGGATACAGTATTTAAACACACAGTGAGAAACGGGAAGTGACCAGTGGTTCAATGTCTCTATAACATGGGACAGCAACATTGGCTGTGAGTGAGTGTGTGTGTGATAGCTTGAGTGTGTGTTTGTTTTATTTGCATCACCTGGTAGACGGCTAGTAATGTCTGTCCACAGAATGATAGGCTGATAATAGAAGCTGTTTTGTAACCTCAGGTCTTGGCTTTGATGCACTTGTACTGTCCAAGTGAACAGTC
This sequence comes from Oncorhynchus mykiss, assembly GCF_013265735.2. Taxonomy (NCBI): domain Eukaryota; kingdom Metazoa; phylum Chordata; class Actinopteri; order Salmoniformes; family Salmonidae; genus Oncorhynchus; species Oncorhynchus mykiss. The sequence continues at coordinate 54,630,975 of NC_048576.1, read as the reverse complement.
TGTGGCTCGGGTGAGTGAGGTCCTTGATTCCGGAGCAGTTGCCCTACCAGGCGGTGCTGCAGCCCGACAGAATGCTCTCCATGGAGCATCTGTAGAAGTTTGTGACGGTATTAAGGTCCATGCCGAATTTCTTCAGCCGCCTGAGATTGTAGAGGAGCTGTTGTGCCTTCTTCACCACAATATCGGTGTGGCGAGACTCTTTCAGTTCCTCAGTGATGTGCATGCAGAGGAACTTGAAGCTTATGACCCTATCCACTGCAGCCACGTCGATGAGGTTTGGGACATGCTCCCTCTTCTGTCTCCTGCTGTCCACGATAAGCTCCTTTATTTGTTGAACTTGAGTGAGAGGTTATCCTGGTTTTCCTGGCACCACTCCGCCATGGCTCTAATCTCCTCCCTATAGGCTGTCTTGTTGTTGTTGGTAATCAGGCCTACCACTGTTGTGTCGTCAGCAAACTTGATGATTGAGTTTGAGTCGTAGTCAATAGTGAACAGGGAGTACAGGAGGGGGCTGAGCATACACCCCTGGAGGGCCCCCGTGTTGAGGATGCGCATGGCGGAGGTGTTGTTGCCTACCCTCACCACCTGGGGTCGCACCGTAAGGAAATCTAGGATCCAGTTGCATAGGGAGGAGTTCAGACCCAAGTTCCTGGGCTTAGTGATGAGCTTGGTGGGTACAATGGTGTTAAAATCTGAGCTGTAGTCAATGAACAGTATTTTCACATAGGTATTCCACTTGTCCAGGTGGGATATGTTGGTGTGCAGTGCAACAGTGATTGTGTCGTCCATGGAACTGTTGGGGCGTTATGCAAATTAGAGTGGGTCAAGACTGTCGGGTATGTTGGAGGTGACATGGTCCTTGACTAGCCTTTCAAAGCACTTCATGATGACAGAAGTGAGTGCTATGGAGCAATAATCATTTAGTTCAGTTACCTTGGCTTGCTTGAGTACAGGAACAATGGTGGCCATCTTGAAGCAAGAGGGGATGACAGACTTGAATAGTGAGAGCTTGAAAATGGCTATAAACACTCCAGCCAGCTGGTCTGCACATGCTCTAAGAGCGTGGCTTGTGATGCCATTCGGGGCCATCAGCCCGGTAAGGCTAAACAAGCCTGAAAGTTCTACTCACGTTGGCTACAGGTTTTCCCTTTATTGGCTTTATTGTCTGAACTCCCTTTATTTTCCCTTTATTGTTTTCCCAGTGATTGTCAGAAGTCCCTGTCACATGCGTCTCGTGTCTAAGTTGTTGAATTGCGACTCCACTTTGTCCCTGTACGATCTTTTTTCCCTATTTGATTGACTTGCGGAGGTCATAGGCGGTCTGTTTATACTCGTCCAAGTTTTCACTTTATTATGGATAAATGCGGTTGTTCACGTTTAACATTTTGCATGAATGCTGCCATCTATCCATGGTTTTTGGTTTGTCACTGTAGGAACAACATCCTCTATGCACTTCCCGATGAACCTAGAGACAGTCAGTATATTTGTAGATGTTATTCCTAGAAGAGGCCCAGAACATATCCCAGTCCGCGTGATCAAAACAGTGCTGTAGCATGGATTCCGATTGGTCAGTCCAGCATTGAACAGACTTAAACACAGGTGCTTCTTGTTTTAATTTCTGCCTATAGGCAGGGAAGAGCAGAATGGAGGCATGGGCTTATTTACCGTGGGGGTTGACGAAGGAGGGCTTTTTATCCATCTCAGAATGCCGAATAACAATGATCCAATGTATTATTCCTGCGAGTGAGGCAAGAGATGTGTTGGTGGAATTTCGAGAGAATTTTCCTTAAATTTCCTTTGTCAAATGAATGCTGCCTCGGGATATGCTGTTTCCATTTTTTTCTAAATTCCCTGTAATTCCTTGAGTGCCAGAGTGGTGTTGGCTTCTGGTGGGTATATACACAGCATTGATACAAGAAGCTGTGAATTTTCTCGGGAGATAATGGGGTCTGCATTTGATCGTGAGGTATTCCAGGTCAGGGAAACTTCCCTACAATCAAACCATGAGTTGTTGATCATAAAACATGCTCCTCCACCTTTGTTTTTCCCGCAAAGCTCTTTTACCCTGCCCATGCAATGTACTGTACAGAGAACCCCGTAGGTTGTAAAGCCCGATCAAGTACCTTCCCCGATAACCAAGTCTCTGTGAGGCAGATTACGTTACAGTTTCCATTATCTCTATGGTAGAAATACACGTTCTGAACTTGCAAAGTTTATTGTTCAGAAACTGTACATTAGCAAGCAATATACCAAGAAGTGGTGGGTGGTTTGCCCTTTTCCATAATCTGACTAGAACGCCATCTTAGACTGCCATACCCTCTGCCCGAGAAGATAGCGGGGAGCCGGGGTCCAGTGGCGAACTCTCTTCCAGGTACACCGAGAGCGGCGGATGAACATTTGGACCGAGGGTATGTTGACCTCTTCCTCTTGCTCAGGGAAGAGTGGGGGCTGATAACCAATGGAGCACTCGAAGGGTGCTAGCCCAGTGGCTGAGCAGGCAGGGTGTTCCGAGCGTGCTACACCTACACAAGTTGCTAGCTCCAGGTGGTGGGGTTGGCCGAGACGAGGCACCGAAGAGTTGTCTCCAGGTCCTGATTGGCACGCTCTCACTGGCCGTTGGATTGAGGATGAAACCCGGATGACAGGCTGGCTGACGACCCAATGAGGGTGCAGAACGCCTTCCAGAATCGGGACGAGAACTGAGGACCACGATCGGAGACTATATTGACAGGAAGTCCATGGATTCGGAAGGCGTGCTGCACCATGAGCTGGGCCGTCTCCTTGGCTGAAGGTAACTTGGGGAGGGGGATGAAATGGGTGGCTTTAGAAAACCTATCCACCAAGGATGGTGGTGTTACCATCAGACAGAGGGAGACCAGTGACAACGTCCAGGGATATATGGGATCAGGAGCAATGAGAAACAGGGAGTGGTTGAAGTAGGCCAGTTGGAGCTTGCCGCTGAGTCTTATTCTGAGCACATACCGTGCATGCGGTGACGAATGCGGAGACGTCAGAAACCATAGTGGGCCTCCAAAAGCGTTGTCGGAGGAAGGCCAGAGTTCGGTGGGATCCAGGATGGCAGGTTAGCTTAGAGGAATGAATGCTTCCACTCCAACGTCAGAAGCGTCGACCTCTACCACAAACTGACGTGACGGGACGGGTCCGGATGGATGGGGATGGGGCTGTGGTGAACTGATGTTTCAAATTCAAAAAAGCCTGGTCAGCAGCTGTGGACCATGTGAACAGAACCTTGGGAGAGGTGAGAGCAGAGAGAGGGGGGAAGCCAGGGTGCTGTAGTCTCGAATGAAACGGAGGTAGAAATCGCAGAAAACGTTGCAGCTGCACTCTGTATGTGGGTTGAGGCCAATCAACCACTGCTCTCACCTTATCAGGATCCATCTGAATGTTCCCTGCCACGATGAGGGGGTAGCGCTCCCTCATCGATAGCCAGCAGAATTGCTCCAGTAAGGTGTGGAAGGTTTGGTCATGGCGTTCTGCCTTGGTGTGGAATCCTTCCATAAGGTTCCGTTGCAACTCCTCATGTCTTCTAATGGTGACTCCCTGTGAGGAGACAGTGTTGCAGAGCTGGTCCCAGTCTGCTGGATCGGCCATGGCCAGTTCGTACTATCACGACTCAGGATATGATCCAGATGCAGACACAGGAGGTGGATAGTACAGTTCTCATAATATTTATTATACAAGAGGACAGGCCAGGGCAGGTCGAGGGCAGGCAGAGGTCAGTAATCCAAGGCAGAGTTAATGAGGTACAGAAGGCCAGGCAGGCTCAGGTTCAGGGCAGACAGAATGGTGAGTAGTCCAGGGAAGAGTCAAAGAGGTACAGAACAGCAGGCAAGCTCAGAGTCAGGGCAGGCAGAATGATCAGAACCGGGAAGACTAGAAAACAGGAAAACACACTGGTAAGACTTGACGGGACAAGACGAACTGGCAACAGACAAACAGAAAACACTGGTATAAATACACAGGGGATAATGGGGACAAATGGGAGACACCTGGTGGGGGGTGGAGACAAGCACAAGACAGATGAACCAGATCAGGGCATGACAGGCGGCATCTTTTTAAAAAAGGACTCCCGTGATGATTGGAACCGCTTCGGAGGATCTCGCTCCAGAATGTCAAATTTGCGGTGAGTAAATCTCCGGTCTGATGTCCAGAAGTGCTTGTCGGTCATAGGAAATAATAATACTAGAAACTTTCGGAGCCTCTTAAAGAAGAAGTTACAGGTCTGTTGGAGCCAGAAATCTTGCTTGTTTGTAGGTGACCAAATACTTATTTTCCACCATAATTTGCAAATAAATACATTTAAAATTCTACAATGTGATTTTCTGGATTTTCTTTTCTCATTTTGTCTGTCATAATTGATGTGTACCTATGATGAAAATTACAGGCCTCTCTCATCTTTTTAAGTAGGAGAACTTGCACAATTGGTGGCTGACTAAATACTTTTTTGCCCCACTGTATACACATATAGAATATGTCTGCAGATGCTGCTTTATCTGGCAACTTAGTTCATCATATCACTGACATTACAATAACCCTAACACAGACTTCCCATATTTATCTCAGCTACTGAGACTGTTGTGAGTTTGTCAGATGTTCTCAGACCCAAAAGGTTATGGCCATGTCTAGCTGTACCTAGTGTGTAGACTCAGTTATATGCTAGATTAATTTAAACCAACCCATCTATTGGTGTCTCTCACTTCACATACACACTCAATAAAATGAGAATGATGTGTAGACAAAACATTACTTGTGAGAGATGCTGATAATGAATGAATATATCAGTCACAAAGGTTAATGTAATGAATGATAGGCCTACTTCAACTCTCATGAATGTGTCATGAACTGCTTCATAGAGGTGTTATGTATGTTACAGAATAGTTTTAACCAGCAAACATGCAATTTAACTGATTGAATGATGTGATATTTGGCTATTTTATGCTTTCATACATTATCTGAGTGATCTAACCATATACAGTGGGGAGAACAAGTATTTGATACACTGCCGATTTTGCAGGTTTTCCTACTTACAAAGCATGTAGAGGTCTGTAAAATCCAGAAAATCAAATTGTATGATTATTAAGTAATTAATTTGCCTTTTATTGCATGACATAAGTATTTGATCACCTACCAACCAGTAATAATTCTGTCTCTCACAGACCTGTTAGTTTTTCTTTAATAAGCCCTCCTGTTCTCCACTCATTACCTGTATTAACTGCACCTGTTTGAACTCGTTACCTGTATAAAAGACACCTGTCCACACACTCAATCAAACAGACTCCAACCTCTCCACAATGGCCAAGACCAGGGAGCTGTGTAAGGACATCAGGGATAAAATTGTAGACCTGCACAAGGCTGGGATGGGCTACATGACAATAGGCAAGCAGCTTGGTGAGAAGGCAACAACTGTTGGCGCAATTATTAGAAAATGGAAGAAGTTCAAGATGACGGTCAATTACCCTCGGTCTGGGGCCTACACAGCAGGACCTGGTCAATGACCTGAAGAGAGCTGGGACCACAGTCTCAAAGAAAACCATTAGTAACACACTACGCCGTCATGGATTAAAATCCTGCAGCGCACGCAAGGTCCCCCTGCTCAAGGCCCGTCTAAAGTTTGCCAATGACGATCTGGATGATCCAGAGGAGGAATTTGAGAAGGTCATGTCGTCTGATGAGACAAAAATTAAGCTTTTTGGTCTAATCTCCACTCGCCGTTTTTTGGAGGAAGAAGAAGGATGAGTACAACCCCAAGAACACCATCCCAACCGTAAAGCATGGAGGTGGAAACATCATTCTTTGGGGATGCTTTTCTGCAAAGGGGACAGGACGACTGCACCGTATTGAGGGGAGGATGGATGGGGCCATGTATTGCGAGATCTTGGCCAACAACCTCCTTCCCTCAGTAAAAGCATTGAAGATGGGTCGTGGCTGGGTCTTTCAGCATGACAATGACCTGAAACACACAGCCAGTGCAACTAAGGAGTTGCTCCATAAGAAGCATCTCAAGGTCCTGGAGTGGCCTAGCCATTCTCCAGACCTGAACCCAATAGAATATCTTTGGAGGGAGCTGAAAGTCCGTATTGCCCAGCGACAGCCCTGAAACCTGAAGGATCTGGAGAAGGTCTGTATGGAGGAGTGGGCCAAAATCCCTGCTGCAGTGTGTGCAAACCTGGTCAAGAACTACAGGAAACGTAGGATCTCTGTAATTGCAAACAAAGGTTTCTGTACCAAATATTAAGTTCTGCTTTTCTGATGTATCAAATACTTATGTCATGCAATAAAATGCAAATTATTTACTTAAAATTCATACAATGTGATTTTCTGGATTTTTGTTTTAGATTCCGTCTCTCACAGTTGAAGTGTACCTATGATACAAAATTACAGACCTCTACATGCTTTGTAAATAGGAAAACCTGCCAAATCGGCAGTGTATCAAATACTTGTTCTCCCCACTGTATAGTTAGTTAGAATGGGTCAACTTGTTTTCTTCTTTTATCTGAGACTTCCTGAGTCTGGCTTTTGGAGCGTTATCCTAATTGACACGTTACTGCTCCTCACCTGATGGGTTAAAGGCAGCGGTGGCCAAGATAAATTTGCATAAAGTAGAGCAGAGTTGAACTTTTTATACAACTCCGCTAGCAGGTTTCTCGCCACTCTCCATCCCACAACCCCCGGCACATTTTTCCACGTGCCCTCGTTGAAAATGAATGGGGGCGGGAACTTCTCCTTCCGAATTAGCGTCTGGTGAAAATGCACTGTTACTACGGTTGCTGTCCTTTCAGCATAATGAGTCTGACTAACTCACATCCTTTGATGTGTAACTTTTGGCGGTACTGTCAAATCAAATTTCAAATCAAATCAAATGTAATTGGTCACATACAATCGTGGCCAAAAGTTTTGAGAGTGACACAACTATTAATTTTCACAAAGTTTGCTGCTTCAGTGTCTTTAAATATTTTTGTCAGATGTTACTATGGAATACTGAAGTATAATTACAAGCATTTCATAAGTGTCAAAGGCTTTTACTGACAATTACATGAAGTTGATGCAAAGAGTCAATATTTGCAGTGTTGATGCAGTCAATTAACTTCTGGGCCACATCCTGACTGATGGCATCCCATTCTTGCATAATCAATGCTTGGAGTTTGTCAGAATTTGTGGGTTTTTGTTTGTCCACCCACATCTTGAGGATTGACCACAAGTTCTCAATGGGATTAAGGTCTGGGGAGTTTCCTGGCCATGGACCCAAAATATTGATTTTTGTTTCCTGAGCCACTTAGTTATCACTTTTGCCTTATGGCAAGGAGCTCCATCATGCTGGATAAGGCATTGTTCATCACCAAACTGTTCCTGGATGGTTGGGAGAAGTTGCTCTCGGAGGATGTGTTGGTACCATTCTTTATTCATGGCTGTGTTCTTGGGCAAAATTGTGAGTGAGCCCACTCCCTTGGCTTAGAAGCAACCCCACACATGAATGGTCTCAGGATGCTTTGGCATGACACAGGACTGATGGTAGCGTTCACCGTGTCTTCTCCGGACAAGCTTTTTTCCGGATGCCCCAAACAATCGGAAAGGGAATTCATCAGAGAAAATGACTTTACCCCAGTCCTCAGCAGTCCAATCCCTGTACCGTTTTCAGAATATCATTCTGTCCCTGATGTTTTTCCTGGAGAGAGGTGGCTTCTTTGCTGCCCTTCATGGCACCAGGCCATCCTCCAAAAGTCTTCGCCTCACTGTGCGTGCAGATGCACTCACACCTGCCTGCTGCCATTCCTGAGCAAGCTCTCTACTGGTGGTGCCCCGATCCTGCAGCTGAATCAACTTTAGGAGATGGTCCTGGCACTTGCTGGACTTTCTTGGGCGCCCTGAAGCCTTCTTCACAACAATTGAACCGCTCTCCTTATTGATGATCCGATAAATGGTTGATTTAGGTGCAATCTTACTGGCAGCAATATCCTTGCCTGTGAAGCCCTTTTTGTACAAAGCAATGATGGCGGCATGTGTTTCCGTGCAGGTAACCATGGTTGACAAAGGAAGAACAATGATTCCAAGCACCAGCCTCCTTTTGAAGCTTCCAGTCTGTTATTTGAACTCAATCAGCATGACAGAGTGATCTCCAGCCTTGTCCTCGTCAACACTCACACCTATGTTAACGAGAGAATCACTGACATGATGTCAGTTGGTCCTTTTGTGGCAGGGCTGAAATGCAGTGGAAATGTTTTTTGGGGATTCAGTTCATTTGCATGGCAAAGAGGGACTTTGCAATGAATTACAATTCATCTGATCACTCTTCATAACATTCTGGAGTATATGCAGATTGCCATCATACAAACTGAGGCAGCAAAATTTGTGAAAATTAATATTTGTGTCATTCTCAAAAAGTTTGGCCACGACTGTACACATGGTTAGCAGATGTTAATGTGAGTGTAGCGAAATGCTTGTGCTTTTAGTACCGACCATGCAGTAATATCTGACAAGTAATCTAACAATTTCACAACTACCTTATACACACAAGTGTAAAGAAATTAATAAGAATATGTACATACAAATATATGGATGATCGAAGGCCAAATGGCATAGGTAAGATGCAGTAGATGGTATAGAGTACAGTATTTACATATGAGATGAGTAATGTAGGGTATGTAAACATTATATAAAGTTGCATTGTTTAAAGTGGCTAGTGATACAATTATTACATCCAATTTTTTATTATTAAATTGGCTAGTGATTTGAGTCAGTATATTGGCAGCAGCCACTCAATGTTAGTGATGGCTGTTTAACAGTCTGGTAGTTTTTCAGTCTCTCTGTCCCAGCTTTGATACACCTGTACTGACCTCGCCTTCTGGATGATAGCGGGGTGAACAGGCAGTGGCTCGGGTGGTTGTTGTCCTTGATGATCTTTTTGGCCTTCCTGTGACATCGTGTGGTGTAGGTGTCTTGAAGGACAGGTAGTTTGCCCCTGGTGATGCGATGTGCAGACCTCACAACCCTCTGGAGAGCCTTGCAGTTGTGGGCGGAGCAGTTGCCGTACCAGGCGGTGATACAGCCCGACAGCATGCTCTTGATTGTGCATCTGTAAAAGTTTGTGAGTGTTTTTGGTAACAAGCCAAATTTCTTCAGCCTCCTTCTTGTTGCACCTTCTTGTTTCGCCTTCTTCACCACACTGTCTGTGTGGGTGTACGATTTCAGTTTGTCCGTGATGTGCACGTCGAGGAACTTAAAACTTTCCACCTTCTCCACTACTGTCCCATTGATGTGGATAGGAGGGTGCTCCCTCTGCTGTTTCCTGAAGTCCACGATCATCTCCTTTGTTTTTCTGACGTTGAGTGTGAGGTTGTTTTCCAGACACCACACTCCGAGGGCCCTCACCTCCTCCCTGTAGGCTGTCTCGTCGTTGTTGGTAATCAAGCCTACCACTGTAGTGTCATCTGCAAACTTGTTGATTGAGTTGGAGGCGTGCATGGCTACGCAATCATTGGTGATCAGGAAGTACAGGAGAGGGCTAAGAACGCACCCTTGTGGGGCCCCAGTGTTGAGGATCAGCGGGGTGGAGATGTTGTTTCCCACCCTCACCACCTGGGGGCGGCCCGTCAGAAAGTCCAGGACCCAGTTGCACAGGGCGGGGTCGAGACCCAGGGTCTTGTTTAATGACGAATTTGGAGGGTACTATGGTGTTAAATGCTGAGCTGTAGTCGATGAACAGCATTCTTACATAGGTATTCCTGTTGTCCAGATGGGTTAGGTATTTCTCTTGTCCACATGGGTTAGGGCAGTGTGCAGTGTGATTGCGTCGTCTGTGGACCTATTGGGGCGTAAGCAAATTGGAGTGGGTGCTGCCATCAATCCGCGGTTTCTGGTTGGGTACGGTTTTAATAGTCGCTGTTGGTGTGATAGTGATGGTGTGGCTACCATAGGTTGTGTATGCAGTGTGATTGTTGTTGCTGGTAACATTAGTGCTGTCTGTGTTTTCTTGATTTTTGAGTTTGGGGAACGTTTTGGAAGATTTTTTCCCAGAGTAAAGGCCTAGGTCCAATAGCCACGGTTTGCCACTGAAGGAAAGTGCTGTGTGTGTGTGTGTGAGCATGTAAATTGTGTTTTTTGAAGCACGTGTTCCACAGAATTTATTTGACGTTAAAAGTGAAATATGCAATATTTCAAAGCTGTGGTTAATTAACTTCTGGTGAACCTCTCTCACACATTCTTGGGAATGTGTTTTGGTCCCTTCCCATTGCAACATGTTTGTTTTGGGTCTGCACAGGTGAGAAACTGTTTCGTTGGCTAGGGAGTCCAGTGTTGCTCTCCATGAGGATGGGTTAGGAGATGGCAATGAAGCACGATACATGAGAATAATTCAGAATAAGAAAAACTAGAAATGTACACCGCCAGAAACCTCAACAAACCAAGCTCATCTGCAAGTGTTCCCAGCCAGAGCCCACTCTAACCTCAGCTTGAATCAATCCAATGAATCCATCTGTCAATCTTATTTATATAAATGATATCAATCAATCTACACATCAGACCTGTTTATATAGAGTGATCCTATTTGGATGGAGAGTTCCAGTATTGGAAAGGGAAACCATGCCTGGGAAAATGATCATCTATACACAGTTGTGGATACTGCTTATTATGTTTACACTGAGTGGGACTATTGGAGCTCGTATCGTTTCTTTCCACTACACTGAAGTCATTTTCATCTCATCATCGAAAGAAAGAGAAAAATAAGCAAGAATGAAATGGAGAATTAAAATAGCACTATGAGTTTCATAGAGGGTTAACTATCCTGCCTGTGGCTGTGCTTGAAGATGGGCCTTTTGCTCTCCTGTACAAGCAACAAAGGTCATGTTGAACCAGGATGTGAAGTGAAAGGAAAGCTCAGCTCCTCTGGCCAAAATGGGCCCTGTTTTTCTTGGCCTAGCACAGTCTTTCTTTCCACATAATTTAGCAGATTTGAAAACACTGAAAACACCGAAAATGTGGTGATTTGTTGGTTTCTGCTCAGCACGTCTGCAATAACAGCACATGTCAAAACAACTCAATAGTTTGACAGCAAAATTTGAGAAACTTAAAACAACAGCCTTATCAAAAACACATGATCTTTAGATTACACTGTGCCATTATTGTAATGGCTGTGATGGTACTTACCCCGTCGTACAGGGTCTCAGTGTTGTTATGCCAAGGTGACATTTGTGAAACTGTTAAACACAGGGGAGGGTTGCCTGTAAGAATCCCCCCTGCTTATGACCTTATGAACATTAAAATATCGTCACAATTTTTACCTCTCACTTTTATTTTTCTTCGATCGGGTTCTTTGAGCATTCCAGAGAAAAAATGATTTGTACAACGCGAACTGGGACAAGAGTAAATATTGGATAGATGAATTAGAACCACAACCAACTATGAATTCAGCAAGTTGATGCCAGTGGCTCTCTGGATGTTACACAGAGCCCATAATGCAACGGCCATAGACTAGCACAGAGCTGCCAATGAGTTAATGCCCCATACATAAACACACATTCACGTACACATTCACACACATACTGGACTGTGGCTGGTGCACACCTACCCCACTGACTACGAAAATCTGAAAAAAATAATATGAGAGAGAGAGAGAGGAAAAAAACTAAATGTTGTGGCCAATGGGTTATGCAAGAGTGAGAGGAGACAGTGATGGGAAATGGGGATAAGGTTCTGCCGGGGAGTCACCCCGTCACACCCTGAATGCTGTAATTAAATAATCATCTCTGCTTAGTGGGAGGGGGAAGGGTTAGAGGGGAGGGAGAGAGAGAGAAAAAGGGGCAGGAGAGGTGTCCAGATGTCCCCCCCCCCCCCCAGCCTCTCGGAGTGGAGAGCAGCAGAGTATCACTGACCCGAGGGTGGAAGGTCAACCAGACAGAAGGACAAACTTCCTCTTCAGGCCCTAGCTCACACAGATTGGCTTACACATTGTTTGTCAGACATACCCTACAGAGATTGTACACAGCATAAATAGCATCCACCCAGAGTTGTAAATGCATTTTGTGAGTTGAAATCGGGGATCTTAGAACAACAATGCCTTATAATAATGTTTATTTTTCAGAATCAACGTTTAATTGCTCTGTAAGGTATCTAGCGATCAGTTTGTCTCTTCAGGACCGAGCTGTTTGTACAGGCTGCAGAGCAGAGTTTGTCTTGCTCCTCTGCCAAGAGGACCCAGTTTTGCAAGCTTCCTGCGTACAATGGCAGGCAGTGTATTCTCTACCTCAGAGATCTAACATACAGTGCCCCATTGGAATACTTCCTCAGATATTAAAAAAGGAAAGAGGAGAAATGGAAGGGAGAGAGGGTGAGAAGGGGAGCGAGAGAGAGAGAGAGAGAGAGAGAGAGAGAGAGAGAATCATTTTTACCACCCCCCCCAAAAAATAAAGCATAGCTAACTCTCAATAGCAGAAAAAGGGAATCTTACTGGTTAGTGCAGCCTTACTACTACTTCCTATGCTTCAGCAGCCTACACTACACTGGTGGTGACTAAACTATCTTGACACCGTCCCAGCAAGGGTGGGAGTCATGTAGTCTGGTGGTTGGATTATGACAAGGCAGGACAGCCTGTGACTAGGCATTATCCTGGTCGGATCCCGTGCTGTATATTGACAAAGCACTTTCATTTCTGTCTACAGCTTCTATTTTAAAACGACCACTGAAAAGACCCGCAAGGAATTTCAATAGAATTCCACTGTTGGTTAACTTCAGTCCCTGGTAATTTAACGAGGGAATTGATCCCAGTGGATTGCCGTCAATCCAGAATACAGGGTATGTCCTAAATGGCACCCTATTCCCTACAAAGTGGACTACTTTTGACAGGAGCCCTATGGGCACTGGTGAATAGGGTGCCATTTGGGATTCAGTCAAAGTCACCCGCACAGCAGTCTGAACTGGCCTGCAGTGTTACAACAGAAAATATATGATGACCAAAGACCTTGCCTAACAGGCCCTGTACTAGGCCAGGGCTTCTCCATAAATAGAAACAGCTGATCATTTAAATGCATGAAAAGAGCGTTCAAATTCCCAACACAATGGCCTGCGGTGGGCTGGCATCTCACCACCACTCGCCTGTTGAGAGAAAGGATTGCAATCTTTCATTTCTCTTGGACCCAAAACGGGTAAGAATTATGCAACGAAGAGAACATAAGAACACAGCCTTAAACACTCATCTGCTTGCGGTCTCCGCCACAGCATTTGTTTTGGTTTCTGCTGATATTTTAGTAAATTGAAAACATTGCCGTTCACAGATGCTGCCTGGGAAGGCTTTGGAGGAGAAATGCTTGAGAAAAGCTGGGTTGTTTGTTTCAGTGGGGAGATGTGGGGCGGGGGGGCAAGACATCGAGCTGAGCTAAATCAGTGAGATGGATGGAGAGAAACTTCCCTGTTTGTAATTGTAAATCAACAGCTGGATGTGTGGATGTGTTGGAATGGGGGGTGGAGATGGGGAGTGTCATCCCACCACACCCTGGAGTGTAATTGGTTGACTGGTGTCTGTGGGTGATGAATTGATTGTGGCTCCACGCCTTCCTCTAGTTGTGTGGGATAATCCATCAGTGAACTGCAGGTCCAGGTGGGACCAGATGCACCTTCACTCTCCCTCTCACTCCCAGGCTGTGTTCTTCTCCTGCCTGTCAGAGAGCAGTGTTGCTCAGCCCAGCCCTGGGAAGGTCACGAAGGATTTACACCTGACACATTTCTCCTCTCTGTTCACTTCACTCAGGGACTGACCTCAACTCTCAAGGTAGCCTACTGTACAGTCAAAGAAGTGGAAAAGGTAACACACATCAGAACCTGCACAAGGTCAGAGTGAGCAGCAAAACATGTATCTGAGTCTCTGGAAAGAGACCAAAAGCATGTTTAAGTTGTAGAGATAACCCAGCAAACCAAAATTGGTTCTGTGAAACTTCCCAGAACATTCGTTACACCGAGGAAAATGTTCTCAAAACACCAAAAACTGTCCAGAAGCGCTGAGGATTATACAATATGTAATGATGTGACTTTCATTAATGTGACTGTTATATATCAAATAATTACCTACTATGTTCAATTGTTACCAGATTAAATGAATCATGTAACAATTAACTCATTAGGAATTTGGGGCACAATGGAAGAAGTTGTTTAACGAGTTACCATCTCCTGAATTAAATTAAAGGCTCGTGACCAGAAAGCATGCTACAGTTTGTTTTACTCCTGTATTGAACACAGATCATCCCGTCTTTTATCGATTATTTACGTAAAAAAAATACCTAAAGTTGTATTACAAAAGTAGTTTGAAATGTTTTGGCAAGGTACAGGTAACTTTTGAGATATTTTGTAGTCACGCTGCTCGAGTTGGAACCGGTGTTTTTCTGGATCAAACTCGCCAAATAAATTGGACATTTTGGATATATATCGACGGAATTAATCGAACAAAAGGACCATTTGTGATGTTTATGGGACATATTGGAGTGCCAACAAAATAAGCTCGTCAAAGGTAAGGCATGAATTATATTTGTATTTCTGCGTTTTGTGTCGCGCCTGCAGGGTTGAAATATGCTTCTCTCTCTTTGTTTACTATGGTGCTATCCTCAGATAATAGCATCGTTTGCGTTCGACGAAAAGCTTGTTTGAAATCTGACATGTTGGCTGGATTCACAACAAGTGTAGCTTTAATTTGCTATCTTGCATGTGTGATTTAATGAACGTTTGATTTTTATAGTAAGTTATTTGAATTTGGCACTCTGCATTTTCTCTGGCTTTTGGCTAGCGTCCCACATATCCCAGAGAGGTTAATACGATGAAAACAGGTCCCTAGCGGACTAACACAATATGACACTTGTTACGAAAGATGGAGAGTTAAAGAGAGAGAGAGAAAGCAAGAGAAAAAGAGAGACAACACTTGGATACATTTGGAAACTACGCTCACAGTAATCCTAATAACTTGTCCCGAACTGCCGCCCGTTTCGGTAAGAAGTGATGAATGTATCTACGTGTTCAAAGTCTTTGTCGTTTATCCTTGTTGTACCCAGTATTTCCTGAAAAGGGTTCCGCTTCATGAAAAGGGTTTTATTAGGCCTTCTCCTTAGTTCGTAAGTATAAGTCTCTGATTGTCCACAAGATGTCACAATGTTCTTCTCCTTAGTTGTCTGTGTTTACTTTCACTCGTTCTGGAAGAGTGGTCTTCTGAGGACAGCTAATCTGGCTTGTCGATGATCCCCAGAGTTGTGATGAGAGCAGTGCAGTCGACGGTTGTTTGAATAGAATAACCGGATGGTCCTACTTAAATTAATTTTCTTAGATACAGTACTTAGAATAGCTACTCAGCCTTAACATTGATTGTTAGAGAGGCTACTTTGTCTTCTTCAACTGATTGTTGATTTTCAGGGTTGTGACCAATGGAGACCTAGCTGCAGCTTGTGGTCCTTCTAGTCTGGTATGTTAATTCTTAACTCAATGTTTTATACACTTAGGTAAAAAGAGGCCTTTCCGTAATATTGACATGCTCTCTGAGCTCCCTCTGTCACGCCTGCTCCCACTCTTCCTCCCTCTGGCGCTCAAGGTCGCAGGGCCTCAGCTGGATCGTCAGGTCTTGTTCCCCCAGCCGGCTTGTCAGACTGCCACGTCTCCGTCGGATCATCGGGCTTCCATGTAGCAGCAGAATTGACAGAAATTCATGCCTCGGCCAGATTGTCAGGCTCCCATGCCTCAGCCAGCTCGCCAGGCTCCCAAGCCCCTGCCGATTCGTCGGGAATTTACCGCCAGCCGGCTTGCCTGGCGCCCATGTCTCGGCCAGCTCGCCCAGGTGGGATACCAGGTGGCACTCCTAGAAGGGGGGTACTGTCACGTCTGCTCCCGCTCTTCCTCCCTCTGGCACTCGAGGGCGCCAGACTCCCCAACATTACGCACTCAAGCCACTTTCAGTACGCACACCTGCCTTTCCCCGTCACGCGCATCAGCACTCATTGGATTCACGTGTACTCAATTGCTTGTGTAATTTCCTTCCCTATATCTGTCTGTTTCCTAGCTCTGTTCCCTGCTTCGGGATTGTTTGTCATATGTCCTTGTTTACCCATGTGCTGACGCTGTTCCTGTCGTGTTCTATGTCCGTTCCTGAATAAATATTTGACTCCCCATACCTGCTTCTCCTGTCCGGCGTCAGTCCTTACACCCTCAGACATGGCTAGTTACAGGGCAAAACATCATCAACAACTATGATCTTGTTAGAAAACTAAAATCACATTCCTATCTTAACAAAAATATTCTCGGGCATCCTTGATATTTCCTACACAATGTAAAGGATGTAAACCTTATATACATAGTGTGAAAGCTCTTCAAGTTACAATATTTCATTATATCACATTTTGTGTGACATCACAAAATATATATTAATCTCCCATATTCCATCTATCATCATTCCCCACATTCAGATGTTGAAATATGTTATCCCACTGTTCACTTTTGGACGTTTATAGTTTTTGGGCAGCAAAATGTCTCTGTAACAAAGAGACATTCCAATCCCCATACTAGAGACCAAAAAGTGTTGTCTGCTGCATAAAATGTACGATTGGCGTGAGGTGTCATAAAACCCTCACACTAATCCTTCCTCCCCTCTGCGGGTGAGAGGGATCTGTAGACGTTGCTCCATTGTAACCTGATCTTTGGATCCTCACAGGAGAGTCATGACACGTTTTTTTGCACAAAACGTTTGCTTGACGTTGCAAGAATGTTCCCAGAACACATTTTGTCTGTTCTTTAAAGGTCCCCAGAATGTTTCATTAGGTTGTGGGAACAAGCTGGTGGGAACATCACAAAAAATATCTTCCCAAAACACAGAAACTGTGTCTTCTAGGGTTTCTTTAATGTATATATACAGTAAAAGTTTGGACACACCTACTCATTCATTTTTCTTCATTTTTCAATTTTCGACATTGTAGAATAATAGTGAAGACATCAAAACAATGAAATAACACATGGAATCACGTAGTAACCAAAAATGTGTTCAACAAATCAAAATATATTTGAGATTCTTCAAAGTAGCCAACCTTAGCCTTGATGACAACTTTGAACACTCTTGACATTCTCTCAACCAGCTTCATGAGGTCACCTGGAATGCAGTTCTTACAATGCACAAAACATTCCCTCAATGTTCTTTGAATGTTATTCCTATGTTCCCATAATGATATAATTAAGTTTTGAACAGTCCATGGAGGTTTCTTTGGAGGTTTCTTTCATGTGTTAGCATTAGCTTACTGTTGAGTAAGTTATTTGTGATCATTTCCATGTAAAAGGACCCATGAGCACCAACATATGAAGTGTATAGGAGCATATCAAATGGGGTGTCGAATGAAAGCTAAGAGTCTATATTTTGAGGAAATGAAGGCATATACAGTGTATAAAAAAATTCACCATTAATTTTCGGTATTCAGGGGTTCACTCAAATATTGTTTTAAGCTTTGTTTTACTATTGACAGTTGCAACTGATTTCGGGATTATATATCGATTGCTCTCCTTAAATATAAGCCATCTGATTTATTCATTTCAGTCTCTGAATTGTTAAATCAAACTCGGGGTAATATGCACATGTAGGTCGGAGAAAAGTGACTATGCATAGATAATAAACAGCAACAGTGTAAAAAAAAGGGGGGGTTGGGGTGATGCCAATAGTCCAGGTAGTCATTTGATTAGCTGTTCAGTAGTCTTATGGCTTGGGGGGTAGAAGCTGTTAAGAAGCCTTTTGGACCTTCACTTGGCGCTCCGGTACCGCTTGGCATGTGGTAGCAGAGAGAACAGTCTATGACTACGGTGGCTGGAGTGTTTGGCCATTTTTAGGTCCTTCCTCTCACACAGGCTGGTATAGAGGTCCTGGATGGCAGGAAGCTTGGCCCCAGTGATGTACTGGGCCATACACACTACCATCTGTAGCGCCTTGCGATCGGAGGCCGAGCAGTTGCCATACCAGTGGTGCAGCTGTATAACTTTTGAGGATCTGAGGACCCATATCAAATATTTTCAGTCTCCTGAGGGGGAAAAGGCGTTGTCGTGCCCTCTTCACGACTGTCTTGGTGTGTTTGGACCATGATAGTTTGTTAGTTATGTAGACACCAAGGAACTTGAAGCTCTCAACCTGCTCCATTACAGCCCCGTCGATGAGAATGGGGGCATGCTCAGACCTCCTTTTCCTGTCGTCCACGATCATCTCTTTCGTCTTGATCACTTGAGGGAGAGGTTTTTTGTCCTGGCACCACACTGCCAGGTCTCTGACCTCCTCTCTCATTGTTGTCAGTGATCAGGCCTACCAATGTTGTGTCGTCGGGCAAGCTTAATGATGGTGTTGGAGTTGTGCTTGGCCACGCAGTCATGGGTGAACAGGGAGTACAGGAGGGGACTAAGTACACACCCCTGAGGGCCCCCCGTGTTTAGGATCAGCGCGGCAGATGTGTTGTTGCCTACCCTTAACACCTGGGGATGGCACGTCAGGCAGTCCAAGATCTATTTGCAGAGGGAGGTGTTTAGTCCCAGAGTCCTTAGCTTAGTGATGAGCTTTGAGGGCACTATGGTGTTGAATGCTGAGCTGTAGTCAATGATCATTGGCTGCAGCAGGTGTTATCGAAGAGGATGTTGTTGCTAATTTGTTAGCTTTGCTCTTTTCAAGATGAACTTTCAACAAGTTAAGGTTCAGCTGATCATCATCTGGTGGAACTGTATTTTTTATTGCAGCTCGCATGCTGTGGTTAGCTATCTAATTTATGTGTTGCATTTAAACTTTAGATCACCGGTTACTTTGTGTGCTGAATGCCCAAAATGTATTTGCAATGGGAAGTAATAGTTGCAAATTTAGATTGGGAAATGTTTAGCGTAATGTTTGTGTTTTTGTATTGTTGTGATTGGGACCTGCTGGCCTTTTATGTCCGAGTGAATGGACTGCTTATCCTTTAACATCATGCTGTGTGTGACTGCTGTCTTTCTATCGGCCCTATGTGTTTTACAAAAAGTGCACTCTCCTACATGGAGTGTGCTGATGTTGCGGTCGCTGTCCTTTCAGCATCACGAGCGAGTCACGCACATCCTTTGACGTGTCTGTCACGGCTGTCGAAAGAAGCGGACCAAGGTGCAGCGTCGTGAGCGTACATTTTATTTTATTATAAAAATGACGCCAACAAAACAACAAACGAGAAAACAACCGTGAAGCTTACAGGACTAAATGCCTCAAACAAGGTTAACTACCCACAAAGACAGGTGGGAAAAAGGGCTGCCTAAGTATGGTTCCCAATCAGAGACAACGATAGACAGCTGTCCCTGATTGAGAACCATACCCGGCCAAAATCACAAAATCACAGAAAAATAAAACATAGAATGCCCACCCCACATCACACCCTGACCTAACCAAATAGAGAAATAAAACGGCTCTCTAAGGTCAGGGCGTGACTGTGTCACTGTTGTCGCTTTGATGATAGTGTGATAATGATGGTCTTGAGAACTACAGCACTGGTTTATCCTATAGGAACAGCTGAATAACCTTTTAAGGCTCTAGATAAGACCTTTTTTTCTAAGAGTGTAACTAGAACTTAATGGGAATATCAGCTAATGTTCTGGTATGTTCCAGGTTTGCTGGGCTGTTTTTGTTATCAATACACATCAATGGTTGTTAGGCCTTAATGGGACGTTCCAGTAATGTTTTTTCTCAGAACCAATTTATTTGAATCCAGACATGATTGCTGAACAATGTTAAGGGAACGTTATTGGAACAATCATGTCATAACATCATACTGTAACTTTATGACAGCATTGTGGGAATATTTTTGTTATGTTATTAATAACATAACATTAGCAGAATGTTCCCATGAATGTTTCCAGAACATTCCAAGGATGTTTGTGAGAGAGAGAGAGAGAGAGAGAGAGAGAGCCTTAGAACTGAAAACACAAGGTCCCGGTGGGGATGGAGAATGGAAGGGGAGAGAAGAAGGGTTGGGAGAGAGAGGGGGGGGGTAGAGGGAGAGAGAGAGAGAGAGAGAGAGAGAGAGAGAGAGAGAAAGCATTACCTGAGAGTGGATATTTGTTCACCAAAGCCTGGTCTCACCAAAGCATCCTCTCGTGTATGATTGTTTTTGCCTGCCTCACTAACGACGCCTTTTGCCTATTCCCTGCCTGTACTTTAGCCTATCGGATTTCCTGTTCTCAACCTATTGCCTGATCTACCGGATGACGTTACTAGCCTTTTCCCTGCCTGTACTGTTGCCTTTTTGGACCCTCTGTGTATGACCTTCTGCCTGCCCCTGGACCCAGCTACCTACCTCCTCCTGTGGTCCTTTACAAATAAACACCTGCTGCGCCCTGCGCTTGAAACCAGCTCTCTGTCTCCCATCGTGTTCATTACAAGTCAACACAGTGACACACACTCAGGATTCAGCAGATTTACTTATATTATTTCAACCCCTCTCCCCCTACTCAAGTACAGTAACACGCATACATACACTACATGTACAAAAGTATGTGGACACCCCTTCAAATTAGTGGAGTCGACTGTTTAAGCCACACCCGTTGCTGACAAGTGTATAAAATAGAGAAATCTCCATAGACAAACATTGGCAGTAAAATGGCATTACCGAAGAGCTCAGTGACCATACAGAAATGTGACCATACAGAAATGTGTTGAGATCGATGTGGAAGAACTTGACAGGCCAGCACAGAGCCCTGACCTCAACACTATCGAACACCTTTGGGATGAATTGTAACGCCGAATGCGAGCCAGGCCTAATCGCCCAATATCAGTCCCTGACCTCACTAATGTGGCTCATTAGAATAAGCAAGTCCCCACAGCAATGTTCCAACATCTAGTGGAAAGCCTTCACAGAAAACTGGAGGCTGTTATAGCACCAAAGGGGGGACCAACTCAATATTAATGCCCATAATTTTGGAATGAGATGTTTGACGAGCAGGTGTCCACATACTTTTGGTCATGTATTGTATTTCAATGGCCGCTTTGTCACTGCTCCATAGCAGATGATTGTTCTGTGAAGCAGCAATGTGGAGTAAGCCAGGCATGACAGCTCCCTCCTGCTCTGACACCATGTAAAAACAGAGCAGGAAATGAGACAGAATGAAGACCTGGGCCAGAATAAAAATATCCATCAGCCTTCATTCCTCTCAGGGTTGTTTCACTTCGTCTCGTTTTCTGCTCCCTCTTGCTCTCTCTCTCTCTCTCTCTCTCTCTCTCTCTCTCGCTCTCTATCTCTTGCTCTCTCTCTCTCTCACTCTCTTTCTTTCTGTTGGTGGCTGTGGTCCAGAGGAAAGCACCTAGATGCACACTGGGAGGGAGATTATCGACTCCTCATTGGGCCCATGTGGAAACCATTTCCCCATAATCTCCAGTAATTGTATCCGTATTACGAGGAGAGACCTGGTTTTAATTTTCTCTCCATCATCTTGACCGGGCGATGCTGTAACAATGGTACAGTACATTACAGCAGGCTTGGCCATAGCCAGACATACTGATGTAAAGGGAGACCATTAAAAGTTTGTAAAAATAAGGGTAAAGAGATTTCCTGTTTTAACAAACCAACGATACATTCATGTTAATGTACATTCTGTCCTTCCTCTGAACCCACCAACAACAGTCTACATCACGTCACATTACGACCATACCAACTCAAACAGCCATATCTTGACGTTAGTTGTTCAAGCTTGTATTGCTATGTTTTTTATTTCAATGAGACAAATTAAGTACAACAGCGTGGTACCTTATCTCAGAGCATTTCGTATTTTTCTGTGCGTACATCCGAGACACTCCATGTTAGTATGATATGTTATGTTTCGAATGGTACACTATATATACAAAAGTATGTGGACATCTCTTTAAATTAGTGGATTAATCTAGTTCAGCCAGATCCGTTGCTCACAGGTGTATAAAATCGAGCACACAGCCATGTAAAATCCATAGACAAACATTGGCAGTAAAATGGCCTTACTGAAGAGCTCAGCAGTATTTGACGTGGCACCGACACATGATGCCAACTTTCCAACGAGTCAGTTCGTAGCCTTTCTGCCCTGCTAGAGCTGCCCCAGTCAGCTGTAAGTGCTATTATTATGAAGTGGAAACGTCTAGGTGCAGCAACATCTCAGCCGCGAAGTGGTAGGCCACAAAAGCTCACAGAATGGGGCCGCCGAGTGCTGAAGAATTGTAAAATTGAAAAATGGTGTGTTGCAACACTCACTGCTGAGATCCAAACTGCCTCTGGAAGCAACGTTGGCACAAGAACTATTCATCGGGAGCTTCATGAAATGGGTTTCCATGACCGAGCAGCTGCACACAAGACCAAGATCACCATGCACAATGCTAAGCGTCGGCTGGAGTGGTGTAAAGATCACCGCCATTGAACTCTAGAGCAGTGGAAATGCGTTCTCTGGAATTATGAATCACGCCTCACCATCCGGAAGTCAGTCTGACCAATCTGGGTTTGGCGGATGCCAGTAGAACACTCCGTTGCATAGTTGCATAGTGCCAACTGTAAAGTTTGGTGGATGAGGAATAATGATCTGGGGCTGTTTTTTGTAGTTCAGGCTCCTTAGTTCCAGCGAAGGGAAATCTTAACGCCACAGCTTACAATGACATTCTAGACGATTCTGTGCTTCCAACTTTGTGGCAACAGTTTGGGGAAGGCCATTTCCTTTTTTAGCATCACAATGCCCCCGTGCACAAAACAAGGTCCATACAGAAATGGTTTGTCGAGATCGGTGTGGAAGTTCTTGACTGGCCTGCACAAAGCCCTGACCTCAACCCCATCAAACACCTTTGGGTAGATTTGGGACGCTGACTGCAAGCCAGGCGTAATCCCCCAACATCAGTGCCCGACCTCACTAATGCGCTTCTTCCACAACTGCAGCAATGTTTCAACGTCTAGTGGAAAGCCTTCCCAGAAGAGTGGGTGCTGTTATGGCAGCAAAGGGGGGACCAACTCAATATTAATGCCCATAATTTTGGAATGAGATGTTCGACGAGCAGGTGTCCACATACTTTTGGTCATGTAGTGTATGTATTAATTAATGGATATCCATCACCCATTTCGTATGATATGTTACGAAATACAATTCGTACAATATGTTATGAATTTGTGAAATGTACAATATGTTACAAATTTGCAAAACTTATGATATGTTATGATTTCTGGCTAGCTGGCTAGCTTCAGCTAGTTCGCTAACGTTAGGTAGTTTAGGGTTAAGGTTAGGGTTAAGTTTAGGAGTTTAAGAGCTAAGGATTTATAACATAATACAAATAATAATGATTATATTTTGTTTTCATTGATGATCCAATCAGCATTTTTCTTTGGGTGTCTCTGGTACATCTAACTGGCTCTGATACATCTAACTAGCTAAGTCAGCCATTGGCTAGGCCATCAGAAGCTTGATAGAAGGCATCTGCCATTCAACTGTATTAGGGCAACATTTTGGAGTGACAGCGGAATCAACCAATCACATTGGCTTGTAATAGCCAACAGGTTGAAGACCAACAGGTCACTGTGAAATAGCGAGCAGTAGTTTTCCCACAGTCTAGCTAGCTAGCTTTCGTTGTAGGCTAGTTTACAGTGGCTGTAGCAGGTGTTATCGAAGAGGATGTTGTATCTAATTTGTTAAGTTAATGTCTCCCTTTTCAAGAATGACTTTCAACAAGAAGTTGCGTTTCAAATGACTATCATCTGGTGACTGGAACTGTGTTTTTAATTGCAGCTCTCATTCTGTTGTTAGCTGTCTCTTCTCTTGTGTGTGACACATTGTTGCATTTAAACTTTAGATCACCAGTTACTTTGTGTGCTGAACGTGATATGTTTGTTGCAATGGGAAGTAATGGTTTCAAATGCTTAGCCTGATGGTTGTGCTTTTGTATTCTTATGATTGGAACCAACTGGCTTTTTATGTCCGAGTGAATGGACTGCTGTTTTTCCATCGGCCCTATGCAGTGGTGTAGTGTTGCCTGGAGAATTGGGTCCTGTGTGAAGGAAAGGTGTCCTGTGTGACATATCCTATGTTTTCCTATAGATTTTTCAGCCTTTCACTCTCAAAATCACACTTTTTAAAATAAAATAAAAAACAACAAAAATGTGATGTTCTAAGTCCACAACAATGCTTAAACCACATCAGGAGACCATTTTTTAGGTCTATGAAAAATCCCAAAAATATATTTTTGGAGGGTGTAGTTGCCCTTTAATTCAATTGAGGAAAACAAATGCTCTCCCCACTGATACAAAGCATTAAATCATTCTGTCAGGAAGGCCTACATTGCAGTCAACATTTAATTGGGAAGGTTTTTTGAGAAAGTCTTTAGAAACGCAAACAGCACATGATGACTGGATTGCACATCGCAAATTGCCTACTAACTAAGACAAAGGACCAAACTTTTTCAGTACCTGGTTTGCATACCCATTAGTTAGTATTTACTGGTAGATATCATAAGTTGAAATGTTTTTCCTACCTACCGACTACCGATGTCATTCTTCTGTGAGCTGCTCCATGCAACAATCAGTTGAGAGAGAAAACAATTGAACTCTCCTACATGAGAGTGCTGGAATTATGGTTGCTGTCCTTTCAGCAACACGAAAGGCCTAGGTCCAATAGGTTCGCCACTGCACAAACATGTGTTTTATAGACATAAAGACTTTTACAATTTACCCGTTTCCCCTTTATTAATAGTGAGCAGGCAACTTTCCAATAATGTCCCCCACTCTTCCCTACCAGTGAGTCAAGGAAACTCGGACAAAGTTTGAGGATATTTTTCAATAAAGGACATTAATGTTATGAGTAAAGTAGGAATCCCAGGTTTAATATGCAATAAGATATTCATGTTTCAATAAAGGAGTGTATATATTTGGCCTGGCGAAGGGGTTTTTATGCACTGACAGAATGGAAGCTGATCATTCTGAATTCTGGTCTCCGTTGCTCTCGGGAAGAAATTACAAGTCCTAGACAGAGTAAAGACCGAGTAAAAATGTATCCGACACAGAGACAAGATCGGAACACTCACGTTGGTCTCAAGACAGGACTCGAGACCGAGACAGGTCCAACACTGGTTTTAAAGGGTTAAAGTTAGGACTAGGAGAAGGGTTAGCTAACATGCTAAGTAGTTGCAAAGTAGCTATAAAGTGGGAAGTAATTGAAAAGTAGCTAATTAGCTAAAATGCTAAAGTTGTCTGTGATGATATTCGAACCCGTCCACCCCAACCGACCACCCTCCTTTCGTTTTGGCCTTAAGTAACCATATGTCTTATGTAACCATACCAAACATAGCATATACGAAATTAAGTGTTTCGGGTTTACGTAGAGAATAACAAAAAATGCTCTGAGACCAGTTTGCAGTGTGAGATATCACTATCACCTAGCTGGTACCCATTGACAATCTAACCTGCTGTATAGTGCCTACATCAGAACAGCATCAACAGGGATAGGGTTGTATGGCCGATGGCAGTGTTATTATACAATATACAGGTGGGTATGACGAGGTAGTGTTGCCCGAGCTGTGTCTGCCCACCGGCATAAGGAAATAAACCAGAGCAAGTTGCTCCAGGCTAACACTGATTTGAGTCAGATTTTTATTGCTGCCTCCAGCAAACCCATTAGCACTTTGTCACATGAGGTCAGATCACTTGCGTTGTGTAGGGAGGCCCAACCTTGTAGAATCTAGCAGAGCAGAACAAGCAGAGACAATTTATGATTTAGTAAGTGGGCTACCAGTACTTAGATATCATGTTTTGATAGAAACAGATATTTTGATTGTATGCTTATCGTTATTTGTAATGCATGTCAAATGAAGTTTCAATCCCTTGAACACTGTTATTGACACAGGCATTGACTCAGAAAAGCATAAATATTATGCGCAATTCTCATTAATTAGAGTTAAACATCTTTGGACAAAATGACCCTATGGCCTTAAAAAAATCATGCACTTTAGATTGCTTCCACGAACAATCTGGATTTGAAATTGCCCAAGTACCCCAAATGTGGTCAATTTGATACAATTGCAGTGTAACCCTTTCACCCGTGGTTTAATGGGGCCTGGTAATTATACTATACCACCCACTTCTCTCCTCCCTCTAAACTGGGCTTTAATACGGTTTCCATTATAATATTATCCATTCATTTCTCCTCTCAACTCGGCTGTGGAGCGCAGAGTCAGAACACATTACCGGCGCTGCAGTCAAAATAACATTACATCCACAGCGACACGACCCTCTCTGTGTTCCTCTGCTCTCTGGCGTGACCCCATATCCTGCACACAGCGGCCTGGGAGAGACAGAGACACAGCACTCCACTGAAAGGGAAGGGTGACTCCCCCTGGTCTCCATAGGAACAGGATAGACTTCTGAATGTTAACCCAGTAGTAATGTTAAGCTGTAGTCCAGCAGCCTGGAGATAGCTTTTCAAGGATGAAATAATACTGGTTTAATGTCATCCATTTCACTGGACACCTGGTATAATTTTCAGAGCCAAACATACAGTACCAGTCAAAAGTTTGGACACACCTACTCATTCAAGGGTTTTTCATTATTTGTACTATTTTCTACATTGTAGAATAATAGTGAAGACATCAAAACTATGGAATCATGTAGTAACCAAAAAAGTGTTAAACAAATCGAAATATATTTTTGATTTTAGATTCTTCAACTTAGCCACCCTTTACCTTGATGACAGCTTTGCACACTCTTGGCATTCTCTCAACCAGTTTCACCTGAAATGCTTTTCCAACAATCTTGAAGGAGTTCCCACATATGCTGAGCACTTGTTGGATGCTTTTCCTTCACTCTGTGGTCCAACTCATCCCAAACCATCTCAATTAGGTTGAGGTCGGGTGATTGTGGAGGCCAGGTCATCTGATGACCACTTCTTGGTCAAATAGCCCTTACACAGCCTGCCACTTGATGGTTTTGCAACTGCATTTGAAGAAACGTTCAAAGTTCTTGACTGACCTTCATGTCTTAAAGTAATGATGGACTGTTGTTTCTCTTTGCATATTTGAGCTGTTCTTGCCATAATATGGACTTGGTCTTTAACCAAATAGGGCTATCTCCTGTATACCACTACTACCTTGTCACAACACAGCTGATTGGCTCAAACGCATTAAGAAGGAAAGAAGTTCCACAAATTAACTCTTAACAAGGCAAACCTGTTAATTGAAATGCATTCCAGGTGACTACCTCATGAAGCTGGTTGAGATGATGCCAAAAGTGTGCAAAGCTGTTATCAAGGCAAGTAGCTACGTTGAAGAATCTCAAATATAAAATGTATTTTGTTTAACACTTTTTTGGTTACTACATGATTCCAAATGTGTTAATCCATAGTTTTGCTGTATTTACTATTATTCTATAATGTAGAAAAAAAGAAAAAAGAAAGAAAGAAAAGCCCTTGAATGAGTAGGTGTGTCCAAACTTTTGACTGGTACTGTATGTTTTTGTTAAATTAAATAAAGTTAGAAGGAGAATTTAAGGCATGGTCTCATTCATTCTGGCTACGACTCTTACATACTGTAGGATGTTGAAACAGATTTGTTTGAGTCAGAACTATATGGTAAAGGTAGGTGTTGGTCTGCCTTGGCTGTGAAAAGCTTATCCTAATCCAGCCCTTACATACAGCATGGGCAACTTTTCCCCAAAGTGCCGTGACAGCATCATCTTCACCATCCTCATCAGGCTGGATCTCCTAGGCGCTCTCTCTGTCTCTGAGTCTGACCAGCTATCACAGCAGTAGCAGGATGCAGCATGCCTCAGCACTGCCCAGATGATAGATGAACCGTGCCCCGGGCTGCATCTTCAACAATCATTTATTTTCGCTGAAAGGAAGAGAGTGTTTTAGAAATATAAGAAACATCAGGCCCCACAACACAACACTCACATCAAACTACCCACCTCAAATCCCCTACCTCTCCACCACTCCCTCCCAACTCTGAAAATAAATAAATAAGCATTGCGGGCTTGATACATTAGCCTGTGAATGATAGGCCAAAGACCTCCCTTAATTGCTTTTTTCTTGTAGTGTCTCAATTTATTTTTTCCTGAACTCAAAGCACACACTGGGCTCTTTTATGATGGATGATGGTAGGAGGATGCACCGGCTCGGGTAAACTGTGAGGGGCTTTGATTAACGATGCTGCTGGGAATCCCCCAGGAACCTGCAGGAGAATAACATTGTTATCTGGAAACAGCTGCTGCTCCCAGAGACCAGGGGCCCCCGGGGGCACGCACCAGGCAAGGGCCCCACAGCCACATATACCACTGGCCAGGAGGGAAGAGAGAGGTAGAGAGAGACCAAAATACAGAGAAAGTGTTAGAAAACATTACAGCAAGTGACCAAATAGAAAGAGAGAGTGCATAACAGTGAGACACTGAGCTGAGTTGACGAAGGTCCCATGAAGAGGAGCCAGGGGATGAGCTGGTTGACATGGGTACAGAATGTAAAAGGATGGTGAGGAGGGGTAAGGGAGAGGGGTGAGGGGAGGAGGTGTATCTGCAGGGAGATGTGCTAGACATGAGAACAGTCTCAGTGGGGAGACCATGTCTGAAGGGGCTAAATCTCCCTGACAGCCCTGTGTCATATCAGACACTGCATCATAGTGGCTCCCTAAAGGGACTACATGCCCACAAGACTCTCTACAACGCCACTTACCACTATCCATGTTCTGTTTTATATTCTACCTTCACTCAGCAACCATGCAACTTTTTTTCATTATTGTTATTCATTATTGTTATCATTCAGTGAATGAAAGATAATTAGGTAATAAGGGAGTAAGCTGACTGAAGTGTCTCTTAAAAGATTAATTCTATATTTTTCCTACGAACAAATGTGCTCCTTCCCTCTCTAAAACAGACAGGTTAGTGAATACATCCTCTGGTGTTTCTGTATTGCTAAAATACAGTGTCAAGAAAAAGTATGTGAAATACCTGGATTTCTGCATAAATTGGTCATAAAATTAGATCTGATCTTCATCTAGGTCACAACGATAGACAAACAGTCTCCTAAAACTAATAACACAAAAAAATGTATAAACTTTCATGTCTTTATTGAACAGACCATGTAAATATTCACAGTGCAGGGTGGGAAAAGTATGTGAACCCTTGGATTTAATAACTGGTTGACCCTCCTTTGGCAGCAATAACCTCAACCAAACGTTTTCTGTAGTTGCGGATCAGACCTGCACAACGGTCAGGAGAAATTTTGGACCATTCCTCTTTACAAAACTGTTTCAGTTCAGCAATATTCTTGGGATGTCTGGTGTGAACTGCTCTCTTGAGGTCATGCCACAGCACCTCAAATCGGGTTGAGGTCAGAACTCTGACTTGGCCACTCCAGAAGGTGTATTTTCTTCTGTTGAAGCCATTTTGATGTTGATTTACTCATGTGTTTTGGGTCATTCTCCTGTTGCATCACCCAACTTCTGTTGAGCTTCAATTGGCAGACAAATAGCCTAACATTCTCCTGCAAAATGTCTTGATAAACTTTGGAATTCATTTTCACACCGATGACAGCAAGCTGTCCAGGCCCTGAGGCAGCAAAGCAGCCCCAAACCATGATGCTCCCTCCACCATACTTTACAGTTGGGATGAGGTTGATCTTGGTGTGTTGTGCATTTTTTTCTCCACACATGGTGTTGTGTGTTCCTTCCAAACAACTCAACTGTAGTTTCATCTGTCCACATAATATTTTGCCAGTAGCACTGTGGAACATCCAGGTGTACTTTTGCAGACTTCAGACGTGCAGCAATGTTTTTTCTGGACAGCAGTGGCTTCTTCTGTGGTGTCCTCCCATAAACACCATTCTTGCTTAGTGTTTTACATATCATAGACTCGTCAACATAGATGTTAGCATGTTCCTGAGATTTCTGTAATTCTTTAGCTGACACTCTAGGATTCTTCTTAACCATTGAGCGCTGTGCTCTTGCAGTCATCTTTTCAGGACGGCCACTCCTAGGAAGAGTAGCAACACTGCTGAACTTTCTCCATTTATAGACAATTTGTCTTACCGTGGACTGATGAACATCAAGTCTTTTAGAGATACTTTCGTAACCCTTTCCAGCTTTATGCAAGTCAACAATTCTGAGACAACTTTTGTTTGAGGCATGGTTCACATCAGGCAATGCTTCTTGTAAATAGCAAACTCAAATTTTGTGAGAGTTTTTTATAGGGCAAGGCAGCTCTAACCAACACCTCCAATCTCACCTCATTGATTGGACTCCAGGTTAGCTGACTCCTGACTCCAATTAGCTTTTGGAGAGGTCATTAGCCTAGGGGTTCACATACTTTTCCCAACCTACTATGTGAATGTTTAAATCATGTATTCAGTAAAGACAAGAAACATACAATAATTTGCATGTTATTAGTTTAAGCACACTGTGTTTGTCTATTGTTGTGATCAAATTTGATGACCAATTTATGCCGAAATCCAGGTCCTTCCAAAGGGCTCACACACTTTGTCTTGCCACTGTACATGCAACCCGCCATTTGTACAATAAGAGGAAGGTGACTTTGGCTGAGGCAGGGAGACTCCACAAGTCTCCTTCAACAAGGTCCCATAACGTCTGCCCAGCTGACTAGAGCCTGGTTTTTCATTTGTCATCCCCAACACTGGACCTCCACGCCTCTACCCAAGCGCTGCTCTCTGGATCCCAGCCAGGCTGCTCTAAGGCGGGGTAGTGTTGCTGTGACCCCTCTGGATCTGTGACAAGAATGTGCCCTGTGGAGCGACACATATCCAGATGGCATGAAGTCTTAATTGTGGGCAGCTTGGGTTGTTTCATTCCTCTTTCATTCTCCCCTCAAGCTACTCCCCTCCCCTCAGTCACTGAAATCAAAGGAGGGCAGTTGTGCGCCCCCTTCCCCTCTCTGTTCCTCAGCTAGACCAGGGAGAGAGGGGACACCTCGAAGCAAATGTTTTTGGACAGGAGCCACGGTCTGTCAGGCCACGTCTGGGCTGGTGTATGAGGCGTCAGGGACTCGGGGAGGGTGCTGGGGCTCTGCCTGGGCACTTTTGTCCTCCTCTGTCAGGGCTCGCCCCGTTCTCACCCCCTCATCGCCTCCTTCTCATGGTCCCTGTTTATTTGTTCCTTCAGACAGGCGCGACAGTGCTGGCCGGCCAACTGAGAATGCTGCTGCAGCACTGGGACTGTATGAGTAGAACACTGGGCCGGCTGGTTTATTTTTGTTGCAGCTTGGTTTAAGTGCACATAGTTTGGTGCCCACGTGTTGTTTTCTCTCCTTGTGCGTAAATGTTTACATGAGACTGGAATTTTCGGAAATGTGATCTGCTCCATCTGAAGAAATTTGAGTGGAGGAGCTTTGTCAAACACAGTGAATCATGTTTGTTTTACGATGGAGAGATTTATACACTAGAAAAATGGGACGATGTTGTCAAAACACACTCAACAACAAAAATCCCAATCCATGAGCAATATTTGTCACACACACAAACTTACTCTTTACATCACTGGTTTTCACCCTTTTTATCAAGACACTTGGTAGGCTATGGTAGGCTAGTAAAATACAGTTGGCCTAATAGGTACACTTTGGGGCCAAGAAGAGAGCCTTTATGCTTCAGAAATCCTGTAGGCCTGTGTAGGCCTATGATAGACACTTCTCTGACATTCATCTCATCATTGCATCAGCTCAAAAAGGCTGAAGCAGGTGTTGATAACATTCAATGTTTTAAACACTTTTTTTTGTTTTGCTAATCAATAATGTTTTAGAAGGCTCCAAAGGCAGCAATTGATCTTATTAACCCAACATGACTGCATCCCAAGTTGTGGTGAACATTATTATTTTCCCTCTCTCTTAATGAAGAGAGTCTCAAAAGAGAGGAAAACAATGATCCTCCATCCATAGTTTTGAATAACAATGAAAATAAAATACAAAAATATTATGGGGGGGAAAACTTTCCTCATTGTCTGTATTAATTTAAGTCTCATTTAATGACTGCGGGAATCAAACCCGCCATGGGGGAGTGGGTGGTGAGACGCAGAGCTGAGCAAACAAACAAACAGAGAGAGAGAGAGAGAGAGAGAGGGAGAGAGAGAGAGAGAGAGAGAGAGAAAGAGAGAGAGAGAGAGGGAACACAGAGAGAATAAAACTCACTGAGAGACACAGAGACATCAGAATACATCAGTCCGAAAATAGACTTGCTTTGTGTTTCATCCGACAGAGAAAGGTGTAGTTAATTAAAGTCAGATGTTCCACCAGGCGCCAGAGCCAGGTAGCGCGAGCCACCCTGACAATGCACACGAGCAAAATAAATGCGAGGGTAATGGCTGTCATCTCCTGACAGCTTTAAATGGCCTTTTAGTTTGCCGCACAGAGCTGTCATAGAGAAACACATTAAGAATGCGTATGTAGACAGCCGAATCTGCGAGGCACATCATTATTAACAAACTGCGAAGAGCCTCTCGTTCACGGCCCTT
Organism: Oncorhynchus mykiss; assembly: GCF_013265735.2. NCBI lineage: Eukaryota > Metazoa > Chordata > Actinopteri > Salmoniformes > Salmonidae > Oncorhynchus > Oncorhynchus mykiss. Next base: position 54,598,535 of record NC_048576.1, on the reverse strand, counting down.
CACAGAGGCCAGGACATGTAGTCGGATCTTCCCTCCTTGCGCGGACTAGAAACAAAGCACCGTGCAGTGCCACAACGGAGGTTTTGGGGTGCCAATCACCCAGGGTGCACTGCGTTTGTACACATTACCACCGACCCTGGTGGGAACATGAAACGAATATCCGGTGATGTTAATTTAACTCTGCCTGTTCCACAACTACCCTATTGTGATCCTGGGGCTTTGCTTTCCTGTTTGGTGGCTAGATTTGTTTGCTTGCATCCACATGATTTCTGATGCATCTCTGCTCCCTTTGTTTTCTTATACAGTGCTTTTTTTCTCCACCGCTTGAGGGAGGAACCCTATTACCACCAACACCACACACACACACACACACACACACAGAGAGAGAGAGAGAGAGAGAGAGAGAGAGAGAGAGAGAGAGAGAGCGAGAGCAGGGAACACCACATTTAGGCTACAGTTCAATTATGCTAATCATCATCTTTATTTCTTAGTCATTCTGAAAGCTTCAGAATATTTGATTGGCTCCAGTTTAGAGTCCATGGCTGACCTCATCCTACAAGGCATCCTATTGGCCAATGCTTTCTGCAAGCCAGTGACTATTGTCAGGGTCAGAGGTGAGGCAACAGAAAAATGAAATCCAAGTTAATGGATTCTCATATGTTTATTCACACAGGTGCTTTGAATGTGTTTTTTCTTCTCCTCACTGTGTGTATGAGGAGGGGCCGTCACTGAGGGAGCCGTTTGCAGCGAGATCACGTTCCGTCCCATGAGACCTGTGGTAAAAACCCAGAGTGCTTTGCAGCACAACCAGAGACTGTGTTGGAGTAAGGAAGATTTGCATTACATTATGGCAGCGAAACAAAGAGGGGCTTCAAGTCCACCTCAGCTTGTATATATGGCTATTAATGTGGGCCAGTGTACAATTACAGTTCTGGGTCTAGTTTTTATGGGAGTGTGTGGCTGTGTGAGTATGCAAGCTTTAAAAATGTATTTGGGAGGTTATATGTTGGTGTTTGCCTTTTTAAAAATGGTTTGGCTCTGTACAGTGAGTCAGTGTGCAGTTTGCTTCTCTTATGATCAAGAGTGTACGTACATGGTTCTGGCCACGAGGGAACAGAAAAAAACCTTTGCAGTCAGTCAGCTTTGCGATTGTGCCGACATGCAGACCCCCCCGACGTCAAGTTCAGGTCAAGCTAACATTTGGGTTAGAGCCCCATGGCCTGACCACGCATGACAGCCAGCTAATCACCATGCTGTAATTAGTCTTTAAGTGCATCACCATTAGAGACACTCAGTGTACTGCATTACTACCAAATTACTTTTCTACCCTAACAGTTTAGCCTGATCAGTCTCAGTGACTCCCTCTCACCACATTGGAGCACCACATGGCTGGATCCTCAAACCTCCCTCCAGACAGTCTGGGGGATCCCATCAGGGTACGTGATGATGATGATGAGCATAGACCTCACTACACAGACAAGACACCTGTCTGTAATTCCAGAGGCACTAATGAACTTGGCCCAAAAAGGCTAGAGGCGGTGGGACATCAATTGATAACAGGAAATGGGGAGTTCTGGGAATCGTGGTGCAGAGAGAGAAGCTACCGCAGTAGGTTAGGTTAGGGGGAAGACATTATCAGCGTAAGACACACCAGAGCTGACCAATCAGATGTTTAAGATGGTATTTGTCTCTGGGACATGCCGTGGGGGTGATGACATGGTCAAAGTTACTCAGGGAAGGGCCTGTTCCTGTAAAATAAATCTCCCTGGGCAACCATTAGGGAACTACATTAAAAGGTGGCAGGATACGCTGATATGGATACGGTCTGTCTGGCTGTTTACCTCAAGGTATTAATGGCCTAATTAGCAGGGATGCTGCTCTGCTTGGGATGTGCTATCGTTGCTTTCGTTAAAGGTTAAATCTGATAGGCCTGTTATTTTGGAGCCACTCTTGAAGGTCTTTATTGAAGAAAGCTCAGTGGAATATTCTGACTCATACAATTATACATATCATGTGGGAAACATGTAATCATTTACCATTCTGTTCAACGACTATGAATGTGCAGTGTGTAGGGAAGAAATTGTAATCGAAACTGGAGAGCACAATACTACCAGTCTCTAATTTTTGGATTTATATCCCCTCATTTTTCTCAATGGTAATTTCATTAAGTAGTCATTTTCCATTTTAATGTTGATTACAAAGTTTTACAGAGAAATAACAGAATTTAGGATCTAGCTTGTGCAACTCCAGCGTCGGGAGAAAGGGAGGCATTGATCCAGGGGTGTAATCGGGCCGTAAATTGAACGCTTAAGGATCTTGTTTTCACAGGAAGTGTTTGGTGGGATGTTATAAAATGTGCTGTCACCACACCGTAACTCAGGCCTCTCCCTCTGACAAAAGCCTGCTGTTTGGAGGCGCTGCACCGGTGCGCTCTCGGCTACAATTACTAAACCAGCTCATTATCCTCCTCTTCCTCCCCCTCTCCCTCTTCCTACCTACATAGAGGGGAGGGGGACAGAGGGAGGGAGAGAGGGGGAGGGCGGAAAAGAGGACAGTATTAGACGCTGCTGCAGCTTGTTACTGTGTACACTACAGAGTGTGATGTGTATATGATTCTTGCTTTTCCAGCAAAACTCCTGGCCCTGATATACGGTACAAAGGTACACTATGAGTGTCCAGAGCCAGGGCTGGAGCTGTAGCCAGAGGAATGTGTCTCAGTAAGGGTGAGAACACTCCAGTGTTGACACAGCGGATCAGAACCAGCAGTGCACCCTGCAGGGAGTGGCTCTGTTTGTCCTGGCCAGGCCCCTGTACCACAGCTAGGGCTGATATGAGGACAGAGGAAGGGAGGATGAGGGGGAGGGGCAGGGCCGGTGGGTGGGTGGGTGGGTGGGTGGGTGGGTGGGTGGGTGGGTGGGTGGGTGGGTGGATAGATGCCTGGACCAGCCTTCGGTGTCTCAGTCACCACTTGCTCATAGTTTGTCAGTAGCAGGGGGACACATGTGGCACGGCGATCCCAAAACAAAGTTTTAAAAAGCCCCTTCCCCCCTCCCCTACGAGGCCTGCCCGGGGCGTGACAAGCGCTAATGACGGGCGGACGCTGCTAAGTAACGGGCTGACAGGTGAACGGAATGTGATGACTCCGTGAAATTTGGTAAAGCCTTGCATCTGTTGTTGTTAGTCTTCAGAGCCCAGTGACAACTGCTGTGGGGAAAATGGGACGTTTCAATTAGGCCAATAGAGCTATTAAAGTAAAACCTGCACCCTATCCTCTCCCCCCTCTCTCTCTCTCTCTCTCTCTCTCTCTCTCTCTCTCTCCAGGTCCACAGCCGGACCGTCTAATTGGATGGGCAACAAAGAGGTGCTGTGAGATCCGGCGGTTGGACTGGATGCGCCTGCCTCTGTCTGGGGAGTAGTGTCAGCCATGTTCAACAGAAAGCCTTGTGTGAGGATTTAGAGCAGAGGATTGGAAACAAAATACTTAGTTGATAATAAAGTCAGCGAGTATTGTTGTGACACTGTGACTCAACTCTAGGGAAATGCCAATATTGGACTGAATAAAAATTGTATCACTGTTGTAAGTATGTCATTCTCATAACACAGGGCCTGGGACACAGGGAGATATAATTATCCTATCGCCATTTCATACCAGGCCTCCCTAAGTACAGTGTATCCTCATTTCCCGATAATATGGGGATGGAGATTGGCAATCAGGGTTTCTGAATGGGAAATGTTCACTGCTGGGTGTTGTAGATGTTTATATTTTAATTTTAGATCTAACTGGTTGTGCTGCATATCCTGTCAAAGGTGTGCAAAGTAATTAAGCTTTTCTCATAATACATTTTCAATTCTGCACACCCAACTCCCTCATCAAATAAAACGGAAGATGTTTGAAGGTGGAAAGCAACACCCAAGATTGGCAAAGAGTTTTTTTTTTTTTTAAGAATGCCCATGGGCCCAATTTTCCAGCTTTTTCATTGGGAATTTAAAATGTGCTTTCCCAGATTTCAAAATGTGGCTTGACGACTATTGGTGAGAGTGTGTTTGGGGGGTGGGGGGGGGGGGGTGGTTATTATTTCACATATTCGTTTGAGCCTTAAAACTAAAACATGCTCTTTCTCTCTCCTCAGCTCTTGGATTATTGGTCGCAGAATGTTGATTGAGGCACGCTATTTATTAGTGATCACAAATAAACGAAAAATCCCTGGCTCTACACCGAGAAGCAAAGAGGAAGGAACATCAGGACAACATCCACAAAATCCACAGAATCCGGGCCAGCCTACAACTGTGGCCGAGTCTGCCTCACAGATTGGACTTCACAGCCACAGCAGACGCTGAACTAAGACCTAACCTCCAGACAAAAGAAATATGTGGTCTCCCGAGACTGCGATGCCGCCGCCGGGACAATTATTAGTGCATGCAGCGGGCAACTAGTTGACGCTAATTCATAAGTACCCCAGAGTCTTGAGCTATACTGTACATGCACCATTTCCCTAACTGGACTTGTGCAGACTCTTGTTGTAGTAATCAGTGTAATACTAACAGAGCGAGTAATAGGGACACAGAGACAGAAAGGGACTGTGTTTCTTAGGTCCAGGGAATACAATGCTACTCAGTGTTAGGGGTAGGGGGAACCTCTGGCTGCTTGTGTAATGTAGCGGGTAGACCACCCTTAATGAGTTCAGGTTGCACTAAATGAGAGTAGTTGCTTGTAATCGATGTGATGTTATCTGGGTTTCCATGTCAGGTCCTAGGGCACCGCATCCTTATCTCAACTAGTTCCATTCTCTCGCTCTCTTCATTATAATGAGCCTTGTAATGAGAGAGCACTTACATTCATCACAACCTTTCCCCTGCTCCCTCTAACTTCCTCAAATTATCCAATCACACTGTATCTACATGATCCAGGGGGTGTGTGCATGTGTTTGTTCGGGTGTACTTGCATGTGAGAGGTTGCATGTTTATGTGCCCTGACAATAGACAAGAGATTATTCATTCCCAGTATCAATGTTTAGGTTAGGCGCCGGCAATGTTAGTAGAAGGGGAAACATGGCTTAACATTATTATCCCAGTTAAAAAGCAAAGTAGTGCTGTAGCCTTGACCTTGTCCCTTAATGAGTGCAAACACGTGGGGAGGACCAGTGGGCCAGTGGCTGTTAATTATTTTGGCTGTCCGTCCCGCTTTGGGCAGCAAGGCTCATGCCTGTGACCAATTGGGAGCAATTTTGTAACCCATACCCTTGAACATTAGTAATGGAAGACGACTGGGTGAACCTATGACTACATTAACCTTCAGAGGGTCGGCCTGGTGGTGTCACAGGGCCGGGCTCGGCCAGGCTCCAGCCCCCCTGCTCCCCAGGCCCCTCTCTTTCTCTCCAGGCCACCCAAGTCTGGGGCCTTGATTGAGGGGCCACTGAGTGAGGATGCGCGGCAGCTGCAACTGGACTATTTTTAAGAGAGCGGACACCTTTCTTCTTCTCCTCTGCGAGCCCCCCCTCGCCGTTCAACCTCCACACAAGGACGGCAGGTTCGGCTGAGGGGCAGCATTCCCCTGCGGTTGCCTGGCTACCCAAACTCCTTGCTCCAGCCAAACGCTACGCCACACCCACGGACGTTAGTTTATTCTCCGCAATAAGTCAGGATCTGAGTACCTCCCCGACGATTTCTAGAATGCAAACACATTCTAACCGTTGTGATTGGTCCCAGAAACTGATGGGTTGGGCCATAGCCAGTACACACGAGAGTAAAGCAGCATTTTTAACATTTGTCATTGGCTTTTATATACTGATTGGTTAGAAATTATCCAATCGCTGATGACTTTGTTTTGTACAACACAACATTTTGACATCACCTCAAACCACTTCAATGTTGGCAGTCTCAGACTGTAGTATGTAGCGAACATAGAGCAGTGGAAGAATTCAGTAGAGGATGAGTGAGGGGAGAGGTGGAGAGAGAGATGTTCGAAGTTCAAACACACACGTGGTTGCTTCCTCTTAAGTATCGATTATCAGCAAATCAAAGTTTATTGGTCGTGTTCACAGATTTGCAGATGTTATCACAGGTGCAGCTAAATGCTTGTGCTTTCTAGCTCCAACAGTGCAGTTCATATTTAGCCATAAAAAACAATACACACATCATTAAAAAAGTAAGAAAATAAGAAGAATATCAGAAAAAGCAATATCGAGTGATGTTGTGAAGAAGAAAGATGAATTACAGACTTTCGTTTTTAAAATGTGTCAGACCATATGTACTGTATGTTTGTACTGTGGGTATGGATAGATGGATGTGTGCAATACATTTAAAAATGCATAAACTGGCAGCCTATTCTGTAAAATAACTAAAAACAAAACGTATTTGGCCGGCATGGCTCTCATATGGTGGTGTGTAATTAGCCTTACTGCTCATTGCGTCAGGCAAGTTTTACATCTGCTAAACCAACACCATCCGATGGGGCCCCTAAATAATGTACCTTCTCCAAACGAGGAAGCCTTCTGTCGAGCTGCACCCCTCTTCTCCCTCTTATCAGCCACGGCTGTCCTACAAAATGCAGGGCTCCTCTCTCTCCTCTCCCCATAATGGCCCATGGCACCTCACACACTCATTAAGCCCTGCTTCCCTCAGCAGACAGGCATTTTGCCACTTTGCTGTAGGGGACAGCGGGCACATGCCTTCAGGGTATGAATCCTAATGGAGAAAGAGAGAGGGAGAGACAGACAGAGAGACAGAGAGAGAGAGAGAGAGAGAGAGAGAGAGAAAAATACCACTAATATCTGAGGTCAAATTCATGGTATAGAAGCATCTATTCTCCACTTAAGAGTGCCACTTGAGCCCTTCTTTTTAGTGTGAAATGACACATATTATGTATGCAAGTGTTATTTTCATTTGGTGTACCTGAAATATTTTACTATGGCTCACTTTTAAGACAAAGTTGAGAGAACATTTTAAGATGTAATCTGACTGGGAAAAACTCTGGGGCCTATTTATAGCCAATAACTAGGGCCCAGAGTTTTTCCTGGCTAGGTCACGTGGTCTGGAAAAAAAGAACACCTGGCCCTACCTATAACACATCGATAGCTGGTTTCCATTTTGGTTTGTTTCCATGGTCCATCATTCCACAGAAAGGAAGAGTTAGCAGCCAAGACTCTGGAATTCCAAAAATGTCACCACAGACCAGAAAGTGCTGTTGATGCATATTAAGTACATTTATTGGGGAAACAAATTGATACTTTACGGTTACGACTGCTTGCACACAAGGGGAAGAGAACATCTTCCTCATCCTGTGAGGCAGAAGGTATGAACCACACCAGATGTCTCTAAGACTAGTGACCATTATCTCAAATGGTACGAGTAAAAAAAGAGGGTCAAATCCAGCTCAATCCTTTATACGTTGCTAATGAATTGTGGCAAGTAATTCATGTCCTGGTTTTGACGTCGCATTATTCATTTTTAACACAAAAATATTCAATCTTTTTTGGGGTTTCAGGACAGCAATAAGAAATATTATCAACACTTCTCTCCACATACACACACATTCAGACATCCATAAAGTTGTGTACAGCTACATCCTTTCTATTGATAGGAGCGGTTGAGAGGAGAGGTGCAGAGTGACAACAGCTAAAACACCTGACTGACTGACTGACTGACTGACTGACTGACTGACTGACTGATTGACTGACTGACTGACTGACTGACTGATTGACTGGCACACACACCGAGTGCCAAACAAAGCATATTTTTGTTTCCGCTATCATATCTGTGGTAATGAGCGCAACTGCGACATCCTGGCCTTTCATCTCGGCAGCCCCACCACACCGCGAGCTGAGAGCTTCAGTCATTCTGTGACGAACGCCACACCAGCCAGCCTCTGCTGTGTCTGTGGCTCTGCCTGGGTCGCCCCGCTGGCTACACACAGTCACTCTCCAGATAGGGACAGCACCATGCCACACAACAGCATAGCACTGGAACAACAACCCAACACAGTACAGCATCCTCAGAGACAGCAAACCAGGAAGTAGACCTATAGTTAATTAAAGGAAAGCGTAATATAACATAAACCTTGTGGATAAATATCTCTGAATCTATTTTGGTCCTGACCAAAATGAGCAGAAAGGCACACACAGCTTTGTAAAATACTTTGAATAGATACAACTTAAGCAATAAACACGACGATAACATATCATCTGTGTTATCTGGCAGACGCAGAATCCATTTGAAAAAGTGACAGGATTCTCACATTGTCATTAGATTGCATTGTGGAAGCAGCTCATTGCTGTCAGTTCACAGGTTTTCATCAGTACATCACACACTGCTTCCACACAGCAAAAGGCCTTTTTGGTTGAGATTAAACCCTACCTTATCCACAAATACAAATATATGTTTATGTGGAATAACATTAGTATCAAGCCCCAGCCTATTCTCTAGGGGACAAACAAGACTATCTAAGTGTAAATATTGTTTAGCCATGCGGAACACCGTGTATGTTGCATAGAATGCAACGCAATAAAATGTCAAAATCATTTAGTTTATGAGTTGTACTCTTCTTTAACTGCACAACAACAGCCTACTGAAGTCATAGAAGCAGTTCACGGTTAACGTGTGGATTAGTGTTAAAGTTCACACAGGGTGTGACGTAGCAACATAAAATGTCGAACATCCAGGTCAACACCCCATACTATTGTCATTTGTAAATTATCTAATATGGCTGATTTGAACATGCTTTAGTCCAAATTGACTCTATGATACCGATTTCCAAGTATTGTTGCTTTTATAAGTCTCGGCTACAAGTTCTTACCGATGGAATCAGCATGAGGGGAAACAGTGGCACTTTGTTATTGTTTTTTGTTTTGGGGGACAAAACGGAGGTACGATGCGTCAAGCAGCAATACATATTCCGTTGTTCTATCGCGCGCGCAACGATGTCCGAGGGAACAGGGTTCCTTGTTTGCAGCAACTTCTTTGTTGCTGTAATGTCCCAAATAGACATGTCAGTTGTACCATTAAGGATTACAGCTTTAAAGCCTTCTCTTCTGCGTGTTGGGAACCTGAGGGGAAGCTCCTTCGATGTTACTGTCATTATCAACAGATCTATGCTGCCCTCTTTTGGCCCTCGGGGATCATATCAGCAGAGGTCAAGTGTCACAGCGAGGGGAAAGCTGACTGGCAGCCAGGAGTCCTGCATCCAGGAGGACCTGATGGATGAATGACAGAAAGAGAAGAGGAGAAAAAGATGAATGAAGAGGACAGATGGATGAATGAGAGTGAGTGAGGCGAGATAAGGGCCATGCACAGACCTTTTGGGTGGCGGATGCTCAAAATTAAACAAGGGCATCTACCCTTTTGAAGAAAATGATTCATATATCGAAATTCATAACATATTAACTGCCTCTGTAGCCATTTATTTCTAGATGTTAGCATACTGTAGGCCTATTTATGTCTGCAGCGACACACTCACTCATCACAAATGGTAAGCAAGCTAGTTACAGTGCCTCCTAAAGACACGATCAACATCGGGAAAAGAGGGTAGGCTGATCATTGATGTTGATGATGGATGTAAATCTACTAGTTAGCTAGCTCAATAAATATTTTACCCGATTGGGATTTATCTTCAATGCTCTTAAATAATAACTTCATAATATAGCCTAATATTCATAATTCTCTAACTCATGATATATGGCTGGCTGGCTGGTGGCTTGTGTGGATATTTGAATAGGCTATGTGGTGGTTAGCTAGAGTCTGGACTATCTGTGTTCAGTGCTTCAGTTGTAAATCGAGTAAGCGAGATTGGGTGTGGCCCAGGGAGCTAGTTCTGAGGTACAGGAACACATCATTTTTTCAAATATTTTTTACCTTCATAATAAAGCATTGCATGCATACCATCGCATCTGTGTAGTGGCATAGAGTAGTGGTGCGCGGGCGGGTCAGCTGTTTGTTCACCCGCACCTGCCCGCAATTGTTAATAACCCATGGAGCAACCGCCCGATGTGATAAATTGAAAAACTGAGGCCCGCACCCATCCCTAACCCACAAATATACAGTAGAATATGTGCTTTGTTAGTCAACTTGTCTATAAACTAGATACAGTACATGCAGCTTCTCTTTCATATGTGGACCTAGAAGACTAAATAAACCCTTGCTCAACGAAATAATGTAATAGACCGATAGAATGAATGCTTCCATCTACACTGAACAAAAATATAAACGCAACATGTAAAGTCCCATTGTTTCATGAGCTGAAATAAAAGATCCCCGAAATGTTCCGTACACACACAAATCTTGTTTCTCTCATATTTTGGGCACAAATGTGTATACACCCCTATAGGTGAGCATTTCTCCTTTGCCAAGACAATCCATCCACCACCTGAATAGGTGTGGCATATCAAGAAGCTGATTAAACAGCATGATCATTACACAGGTGCACCTTGTGCTGAGGACAATAAAAGGCCACTCTAGAATGTGCAGTTTTGCCACACAATACAAAACCACAGATGTCTCAAGTTTTGACGGAGCATACAATTGGCATGCTGACTGCAGGGCTGTCTGCAGAGCTGTTTAACTGCAATAAATGCTTAAGTCTACAGGAGCTATTATTAAGGCTATGTGAGAGGTTATAGACCTACAGTCAGTGTCCAAATTTCAGTTTCCATTCAACCTATCTAAACAGTAGGCTACAGTTCCCTTGACATGCCATAGGCCTATTTGAAGTCCCTTATTGTGACTGTGGAATTTGTATAGAGCCTCACAATTAATGAAACTTTGACAATGTACTTTTTGGCTCCGTGGATTGACGTAAAATGTTTCTGCCTGTTCCCAAAAGCATTATTTAGCGAGTGGCTGTGCAGTGTATTTGGCGCGCGTACAGTTAAGCCCTAAAGTTTAGGCTTATGCACTAATGCCAGATAGCCTAAAACAACGAAAGAAAAACCTCAATGTGGCCTATAAATATAAATTGTACAAGAATTATACATTTATGGAAACCGTGCACCACTAGCATAGAGCAGCAGAGTAGAGGCGCTCACAGAAGTTGCAAACATTTTTAGTAGCCTAGGGTCCAGGAATATGGTGCTGTTTATAAACGCATTTCATAACATTATACGTCATTTTACCTGACTGGAGACTTCCGGCAGAATATTTTTTAATACCGCACAACTGATCGAAATGACAGGCTATTTTGACACTGACAAAGGGCGAATCTGAGATCAATAAAAATGATTTAGTCTTGAATCCATCAGTTGCCTAGTTGCACACATATTGTACTATTATGAGGAGGAAATTATAGTCCTAAAAAAGCTTTCCAGTTTCACAGACACGCCCAACGATGCGCACGCACACTCGCCGGCTATGGCCAATATGCCCTTGCCCCTCTCTTGTTAACTTTGTAACCCAATGTTGCTCAATAGGCCTATTTGGAAGTTTATCAAATATTTGAAAGCCTACACAGCAGACTGATTAGTCTTCTCTTTTCAGCAGGAGCCATTGGCTTTCCAACCGGTGTTTTCCCGCGATTGTATTTGAAATATTGCAAAAGGCCTGTTTAGTCTGCATGCTGTTCACTGTCAGATTTGTCACTCCTTCCTAGGTAAACTAGGTAGCTTGCTACACACACTCAACTGGTGACTGCTTTTCAAGCCATGCATGTTTGAATAACGGAGACTGCAATCTCTGTACAAGGCAGGGGGGGGGGGAAGCATAGAGAACGACAAAGGCCTCTAGTGGCCAAAAGGCCATTCTTTTATGGGCAGCGCCATGAGCTTTTGTGAGATTTTTAAATTAGCACCCTTATGTAGACCTAGCCCTTCCCACATCCGTTCCACGCATCGAAAGGGGTTGGAGGCGAAGGAAAAACATAAGTGCTACCAAATATAACAATATGCATTTCATAAATATTCAAATAAAGTGTGTACATAAAACATATTAAACACGTCTTTAAAAATTCAATGAGGACATAGACCTACCGTGCAAGTTTTCATAAATCATTGGGTACATCGTATGAAAAACTTCAGAGTAATCTTAAATAGGGGCACACTTCATGTTCAAATTCACAACATAACATACATAGGCATTTCATCAATAAGACCTTTAGGAAATAATGTCTGGAGGGTGAAAATCCAAAACATTCTCTTTTACTCAGAGTATTATTAATATCACCTCCCCTGTCTGATATCTTAACTTTCTCTATGCCACAAAATCTGAAGGTAGAAATGTCATGCTTTCGGTCATTAAAATGTACTGCGACTGGATAATCCCTGTAAAATAACAGTAACATGCTTACTTACCCCCCAACAATGCAGAGAGAAAAATGTAGTAAATAGTATAAATAATATATAACACAAGGAATAAATACACAATGAGTAATGATAACTTGGCTATATACACGGGGTACCAGTACTGAGTCTACGTGCAGGGGTTGGAGTTAATTGAGGTAGATATGTACAAATGGGTAGAGATAAAGTGACTTGGCAACAGGATAGATAATAAACAGTAGCAGCAGCGTATGTGATGAGTCAAAAGAGTTAGTGCAAAGAAGATCAATGCAGATAGTCTGGTAGCTATTTGATTAACTATTTAGTAGTCTTATGGCTTGGGGATAAAAGCTAAAAACTGTCTGTGACTTGGGTGGCTAGAGTATTTGACCATTTTTAGGGCCTTCCTCTGACATCGATCTTCCAAGATCCCTGCAGTTCCAGATGACTGTGTGATCTCGCTCTCCGTTGCCAATGTGAGTAGGACCATTAAACAGGTTAACATTCACAAGGCCGCGGATGTGTACAGAGCATGCGCTGACCAGCTGGCGGGTGCCTTTACTGACATCTTCAACCTCTAACTGACCCAGTCTGTAATACCTTCATGTTTCAAGCCGACCACCATAGTCCCTGTGCCCAAGAAGGCCAAGGTAACCTGGCTATGGCCCCATAGCACTCACATCTGTTCATTGACTACAGCTAAGCATTCAACACCATAGTGCCCACAAAGCTCATCACAAAGGTAAGGACCCTGGGACTAAATAGCTCCCTCTTCAACTGGTTCCTGGACTTCCTGACGGGCCGTCTGGAAGTGGTAAGGGTAGGCAACAACACATCTGCCACGCTGATCCTCAACACGGGGACCCCTCAGAGGTGCGTGCTTAGTCCCCTACTGTACTCCCTATTCAACCACGAATTTGTGGCCAAGCACGACTCCAACACCATCATTAAGTTTGTTGATGACACGACGGTGGTAGGCCTGATCACCGACAACGATGAGGCAGCCTATAGAGAGGAGGTCAGAGACCTGGCAGTGTGGTGCCAGGACAACAACCTCTCCCTCAACATGAGCAAAACAAAGGAGATGATCGTGGACTACAGGAAAAGGAGGGCCGAACACGCCCCCATTCACTTCAACAGGGCTGTAATGGAGCGGGTTGAGTTTCAAATTCCTTGGTGTCCACATCACCATGGTCCAAACACACCAAGAAAGTTGTGAAGAGGGCACGACAACGCCTTTTCCCCCTCAGGAGACTGAAAACATGTGGCATGGGTACCCAGATCCCCAAAAAGTTCTACAGCTGCACCATCGAGAGCATCCTGACCTGTTGCATCACCACCTGGTATGGCAACTGCACGGCATCCGACCGTAAGGCGCTACACAGGGTAGTGCGTATGGCCCAGTACATCACTGGGGCCAAGCTTTCTCCCACCCAGGACCTATAAACTAGGAAAGCCCAAAAAATAGTCAAAGACTCCAGTCACCCAAGTCATAGACTGTTCTCTCTGCTATCGCAAAGTAAGCGGTACTGGAGTGCCAAGTCTAGGTCCAAAAGGCTCCTTAACAGCTTCTACTCCCAAGCCATAAGACTGCTGAACAATGAATCAAATGGCCACCCGGACTATTTGCATTGACATCCCCTCTTTGTTTTTACACTACTGCTACTCACTGCACTCCTCTACTAACCTGTACCCCGCACATTGACTCGGTACCGGTACCCCCTGTATATAGCCTCATTATTGTTATTTTATTGTGTTACTTAAATTTTTTGTTTTTACTTTAGTTTATTTAGCAAATATTTTCATAACTCTATTTTCTTAAAACTGCATTGTTGGTGAAGGGCTTGTAAGTAAGCAGTTCACGGTAACGTCTGCACCTGTTGTATTCAGCGCATGTGACAAATACAATTGGATTCGATTTGATCTCACATACTGTCTAGCAAAGCAGTCCTGTAGTTTAGCATCCACTTCATCGGACCACTTCCGTGTTGAATGCGTCACTGGTACTTCCTGTTTGAGTATTTGCTTGTGAACAGTAATCAGGAGGATAGAGTTATGGTCAGGGACGGCGAGGGAGAGCCTTGTATGAATTTCTGTGTGTGGAGTAAAGGTGATCTGCAGTTCTGTTGCCTCTGGATGTGTATTTTCTCGTTTGCTTATGGCCTTATTCAGCTCCAGGTGTGCCGTCTTAGTGCCAGCATCGGTTTGTGGTGGTAAATAAACGGCTATGGAAAATATAGATAAACTCTCTTGGTAAATAGTATGGTCTGCAGTTTATCATGACGCATTCTAACTCAGCAAGAACAAAGTTGAGACTTCCTTAACGTTAGAGATTAGAACAGCGCACCAGCTGTTGTTAACAAAGAGACACACCCCTACCCCTCTCAGCTTACCCGGCCGGGGCTGCCGTCAGATCTTGACGATGCATGGAAAAGCCAGCAAGGTGTACATAGGATATGACAGTCCTTCAGGTCCCGTTGATAGAATAGTCTCGAATGGAGCTCGTCCATTTTGTTCTCTAGTGATTATACATTCACCAACAAAACAGAGGGCAATGGTGGTCTAGATTTTCGCCAACGTAGTCTAATCATGATGCCGACTCGCTTGCCTCTGTTCCGCTCAGTGGCAATTTTAGCACGTAAATCTTGGTGGGGCAAAAAAAAAATTATGTGGGATGCATGCCAGCAAAGCCACTACACAACACAACACTAAAAAATACATTATTTGCTCTATAACGGTGACTGTTAGGGCCGACATAAAGCTGTCCCAACAGCAGAGTCCCAACAGCAGTCCCAACACCTTACCACTGCTACACCTGGCTTTCAGCAGAGCCTTGTCTGGCAGCAAAACAGTTAATTCAACCTTACTGCCTTCTTTTTTTAAAAACATAGCTAGTTCTTACAGTATCCTCCCTGTACACCAAGTAAGAACCGCAGGATAAATAAAGGGGGCATATAAGCAGAATGAAAGCTCTTAAAATATTAGAGGGGAAAATAGACAACATTTTTAGGGTGAGGCACATGGGCTTCTAACAGCTTACTACACAACATACACTGAGTTTTACTTTCTTTGCTACTATATATATATATATATATCCCTGGCATATTACATCATTTATTTATGCAGCGTACAAGACATTTTTAGACTCACCAGTGCTCACTTGAACAGGAAGGTGGCGCGGTGGTCCATTGTGGGCAAGTTTATCATCAAACATGGTCATCAAAGTCTGGCATTCTCTGAATTTATGGTGCTTTCAAGACAACTGGGAACTTGAAAAAAAAACAAGGTTGAATCATGATGACGTCAGTGATCTTCAGGTCGTAGCTCTAGAAATAGGCCCGAGTTCCGGATTTACAATTCTGAGTTGGATGATCATTCAAAACTTATTTTCCCAGTCGGAGCTCGTTCTTTCCCGAGTTCCCAGTTGTCTTGAACTCACTGAAGTCAGATTTCGCAGATCCGAGTTAACAGTTGGTTTGAGCATGGCACAAATCATGCTTCATTGACAGCATGGCCAATGTTAAATGTTTATCATTTTAAGCTTGGAAAAGAGACCTTTAATCCCAGACCTGGGACCACACAGCCACTCCACTGAATAGCAGGCTAGCGACTACTTTGCAAAGCTTGAAGTTAGCCACTGATTCCTTCCAAACCACTCACTGTTGAAATTGCGATTTCCAACTTGTTGTGTATTGTTTCTGTCCAATGGCCGATGAGCACCAATACATTTTATCTATAATTTCTCTAATTTAAGACTTTAAAAGTATGATGTTGTCCAATGAAAGCTACTGTAGATGTAATGTGATTTGACATAATTTTATCTGTGGCCAATGACCTTGAGCCTTCTTGGATGGGAACTTCTAATGTAACACTATGGCAGCAGCCAAGGGTCTTGAATTTTTTTAGCTCTACCCTTAGAATTGGTGGTGACGTAGTGTCCCCATGAGTGACAGAACACTTTTGTACATAGTTTTCAAACTGATATGTGACATGTATTAATGCCAAAATAACATGCAAAACAGGAAAGCACAACAACAATTTATTTTTTTATTTTTGTATTTTTGTAGCAAAAAATACGGGGCTCAAAATAGGTGGGCTCTGCCCTGAATTAAGGGTCGCCGCTGCTTCCGCTTCCTCTTTCGAGTCCCTGGGATCAGGGCCTGGTCCGGGGTAAGCATAACATCCAGAGCTGTCAGTCAGAGTTGAAGTACAAATCTTCATCCAAATGTAGGTTAGTGATCGCTGTCTAGAAGCTGTTTTCGGTCATAGAAAAGGATGGTGGAAACATTATATACAGAAAAGTTATGACCAGCATAAAAAACAAACACAAAATAGCAGAATTGGTCAGGAGCCCATAAGACGGCAGCTATCTACTGCAACGTCATCCCAAAAGACACAACGGGCTCTGTGTAGGGCAGACAGGACAGGGGTACTTGGCAAGCGGGAGGGCAATGGGGCAGGTGCTCGGGCACAGGTATACCACTATCTGTGCACATGCCTGAGCTGGTAGGTGAATGATGGTAAATTTACAGTAGTGAGGAAAAAGCACTCTCTCTTTCTTTCTGTCGCTCTCTTTCTCCATCCATCCCTTGTCCCTCCACCATCCCCCCTCACCTATTTCTCCATCTCGTCACCCCTCCCTCCCTCCCTTTCTCTCTCTCTCTTACCCGTTCTCTCGCTCCCTCGTTCTGACCGCTGTATCTCCTGGCCAAAGTTTACAGCACAGTGGGTGTCATACAGCCATCTGCTTTCCAGGGCTGTGAGCAGACTGATTCACTACAACATTGTGATTGAGTGGAAGGGATATTTCCAAGTCTAATAGATACACCCCTCCTCAGTCCCTGTTGTGCTGTGGAGGGTCTCAGCATGCATTTGCATTCAGCACCAGTCGGTAGGACCTCCACCATCAATGGGCTAATCCTGCTTTGTCTCCAGTGGCTCGTGATCTCTCCAACCCCGTAATGAACAGGTTCTGGGGTCCATTGGCCAGGCTGTCTGGGGGGCTGCCGCCCTCCCCTGCCCCCCACCCCCGACCCCTCTCGTCCCCTCCCCTCTCCACCCCTCTCGTCCCCACCTGTACCCAGAGGTCCCTGGCAGCTGCTCGGCATTGTGGGTGTGTAGGTGCCGTGAGGAGAGTGTCAGTAAGCCAAGGAGACGGCGGACATAGAATGGATGCACACTAATCCTGTTTTGCACTTGTATGCTATAGGCAGTGCTGAGGGGTGCACAGCCCCCAGTAATAAAGCAAGACAAAAAGAGCATTAGGCCTGCTGGTCCAAGAGGCACACCAGAATACCAAATCATCTAAGCACATGGTTTGTATTTTTTTTAATCAAAGATCACTAGGGAGACTGGGTTTAAGTGTTAGTGCATGCGTGAGCTTGTGTGTGTATGAGTATGAAATACATGTTAGTATGTTAGTTTGACTGTGACTATGTATTAGGAGGGAGGGCTCTGGGCTCTAACGCAGTGGTGATGGTAAACAATGACGCCTGTCCCCTGACCATATGGGTTTAGCTGGTGAATTATGTAAATGGCTTGTGTCCCAGCTGGTGGCCTGTGTCTGAGGGCAGCGGTGGCACAGCCCTTCACCCTCCCCCGTCTCCCCTCTGCCTCCCCCTACCCCACTGTACTGCTGTCACTGGAGCACAGCCCCAACCCCCCAGCCACAGCTACAACATGAGGACAGTCACCCCATGTACACACAGGGAATATTGATCACCACTAGTGGACTTGATGTATAAATACACAGTAACAGTCAAAAGTTTGGACACACCTACTCATTCCAGGGTTTTTCTTTATTTTTTATATTTTCTACATTGTAGAATAATAGTGAAAACTTCAAAACTATTAAACAACACATATGGAATCATGTAGTAACCAAAAAAGTGTTAAACATATCAAAACATATTTGAGATTTGAGGTTCTTCAAAGTAGCCAACCTTTGCCTTGATGACAGCTTTGCACACTTTTGGCATTCTTTCAACCAGCTTCATGAGGTATTCACCTGGAATGCATTTCAGTTAACAGGTGTGCCTTCTTAAAAGTACATTTGTAGAATTTCTTTCCTTCTTAATGCATTTGAGCCAATCTGTTGTGTTGTGACAATGTAGGTGTGGTATACAGAAGATAGCCCTATTTGGTAAAATACTAAGTCCATATTATGGCAAAAACAGCTCAGAAATCACAGTCCATCATTACTTTAAGACATGAAAGTCCGTCAATCCGGACCTTTTCAAATTTCTTCAATTGCAGTCGCAAAAATCATCAAGCGCTTGATGAAACTGGCACTCATGAGGACCGCCACAGGAAAGGAAGACCCAGAGATGACTCACAGATGTCAAGTAACAGATGCATCTCAACATCAACTGTTCAGAGGAGACTGCATGAATCAGGCCTTCATAGTCGAAGTGCTGCAAAGAAACCACTACTAAAGGACACCAATAATAAGAAGAGACTTTCTTGGGCCAAGAAACACGAGTAATGGACATTAGACCGGTGGAAATCTGTCCTTTGGTTTGATGATTCCAAATTTGAGATTTTTGGTTTCAACCACCATGTCTTTGTGAGATGCAGAGTAGGTGAACAGATGATCTCCGCATCTGTGGTTCCCACTGTGAAGCATGGAGGCTGCTTTGAAGAATGTAATACACTTTAGTAACCAAACACTTTTTTTACTGCACGATTCATGTGTTATTTCATAGTTTTGATGTCTTCACTATTATTCTCCAATGTAGAAAATATAAAAAACTTAAGAAAAACCCTTGAATGAGTAGGTGTGTCCAAACTTTTGACTGGTACTGTATATGCTAGTAGTAGAGTTCAACTAATGCTAACTGACTGGGTGGACTAACACATATAGAACATTTTGTTAAGTTTAAGTTTAGAATGAGTTATACATTGCTATCTGATTTGTCCTGTTCACATATTATTTTAAACCACTATGTCTCTGAGATAAGAGATTGTAGATTATAAATACTGCCAAAGGTCCAGAGTTGTCATAATGAGTGTCAAGTATTACAGGGGGTAAGTGATGCGAGAGGCCTGGTCAGGAAGTGTGTGGCCATTGTCAAAACAGAGAAGTGAAACCAGTAGAATGTAGAAGGATAACTGTACCCCACTGCTCCATGTCTTTTTATATTGTGCCTTTTGAGGTTTGCCGTCTTTCTCTTCTTTTAGAAAGAGGAGTTGCTTAACTTCCATGCTAACAGTATAGTCTACAACCGTCATCATTCTATACCATGCTGCGGTCACACATGGCAGCCAGAAATATGTGGACTAGAATAGGATGTATCTCACGTACTGTCTATTCAAGGTTATGTGTCCTCTTCAGACTTTTATTTGCACCTTGTTGTTGCTTGTTGTTGTTATGGATTTATGTGTGGTCAAATGCGGTCAAATTGTAGCTTTCTCTGTTAGTTGCATTGATCTAACCGTTATTGACATAATCGCTCCAAACGGAAACATGACGTGATGGTTTTTTTTTTCCCCAAAGAGAAAGAACATTTGAAAATAAAACGAATAAGATATGAGATTCCTTTCCGTTTTTATTTAGGATTTGTTATATCACTAGACAACATCATAAGAATACCGAATCATTGATATCCTGTTTTGGATAATAAGGTCAAAACACAAGCCCCCAAGGAGGTTCATCTGAGAATCTTTCCCAAGGTCTAGAGGGACATTACTTCTAAACATCTAAATGGCTGTTATTCAATAAGAAACCTATGAAATGCTATGTTTCTGCTCAAGTAGTTAAAGGAAGTAAAAACAGTGTGAGGCCTTGCGAGATCCCCAAAGAAATTAAAACGGGGAACTGCAAAAAATATTCACGTCATTAAGCCTTCATTTTAGCGGTCAGTCAAGCAGAGATGCCAATCAAGCTTCCTCTTTCAGATGCTAAATGTTAATAAAGTCCCAGAAGAATGGCAACTTGATTGAGTTTCCCAGGATTCCAGCCTGGGTGGGTGGGTGGTGGTGGGGGGGGGGGGATTTCGGGATTGGCAGAGCCTGCCTACCGAGGCGGGACGCGGTGGCATAATTGTGCGCGATGCGTGCCCTGCTAATTATCACTCTGGAAGGTAATCTTCAAAGATTATGGCAGCTGTCAGGGGTAACAAGCCAGTGATTCTACGCCACATTACTGGAGAACCATGGGCTCTCCCTCTGTCTCAGCGACAGTGGCTGTCTCTTCTTGTTCAATACACACATGCACATGGGCGTGCACACACACGTCGACGCACAGGCGTGGGCCCGCACACAGATGTACACACACAGATACACACACACATAGGAGAATACTGTGTGCATGCTACTGAAACAGATTCTCTCCCTCGTTTAGCTGGCTGCGATGGACAGATGTCCCCTTTCAGCATCACCATGGCACTGAATCCCACATTCATTTCCCAGCAGCTCTGCAGGGTCCATTCTCTCACCTGTCGCTGAGGACCCTGCCCATACCCTAATGGACGGCCAAATAGAGAATTAGTCCTGATTAATTTCATCACTTAACATTCTGCCCCCTCCTCTGATTTGATTCACACGTCAGGTACCCAGCATGCCGCCCGCGGGCATCTCCGCTGAGACCGCCGGGCCTTTTGAAGAGCAGGGCAGGAGATGTGGAGCGTGCCACTGACAGGCAGGGAGTCAGGCAGGCAGGCCCCACAGGGACACCGCCATTCACAGGCCCTACTTACGAGGCACCTCAGTATGCCAGGCGTGCCCGCCACGAGTGCCACTACACAGGGGTCAGGCCAGCAAGGGAGGGGCTCAGAAGGAGAGAAGGAGATAGAGGAGAGGAGAGAACAAGAGGGGGGGGGGGGGGGGCGAGGGAGGGAGGGAGAGATGGATACAAATTAATTTTCTGCCCCCTGATGTTAAGAGCGTTAAATTACTGTTTTCCTCTGAGACATGCCATGGGCTATGGGTGGCTCTCGTGCCCTGGCTGTTCTGTTTCTGCGCTCTGCTCTGTGTGGAGTGCCGCACTATCACAGACACACAATCAAATGGGAGCAGCTCTCTATAATCACAGCACACTAAGAGACTCTGCCTGTCTGTCGGTCTCTACAGTCAGCTGCACAGTCCTATTCATCCGCCATGTATCTTTCTCCCTACGTTCACACGAACAGATACTGAGGTTAGCAGTCATGTTGTGTGTTCCCAAATAATTTGCTGTGTATTATAACCTAGGTGCCACAACAATATCCATTACTGTGATTGACAGGCATTCATGCATACCCACTCTCTGCTCCACTGTCCCCTTTTTTTGAGCTGCTGATCATGGGCAGCATTAACGTAAGATCTTGATACGTTTCGCCGTGGTGAATTGTGACGCAAATCTATCAATATACAGAGAGAAAACCCCTATCGAACAACCAGAGTCTTCTCTGATCTCATATTTATATATAATCTTTGGAATGGTAAGGATGATAGTCTTCTGTGCTTACTCCTTTGTCCATATCCACTACATGTCGGGCTGTGCGTGGAGGACTGCTGTGTGTGGATGTGGATTCAGTCGCCTAATGAGGTATTGACTCCAGTCTGCACACTGCACATTGTTTAGCCTGTTTACTTATTTATGACTGTTTGATGTATAGAGCACTGCTCATGATTCATTCCTTAACACAGACCCCTGATCAATATGCAAGATTAATGGTGGATTTACTTTCATGTTATTTTTATTGAAAACATGGATACGCTCCTCTCTCTCTCTCTCTCTTTTCTATCTCTCTCCCTCTCCCCGTGTTCCCACTTGATTGATGTCGGCACCATATAAACCTGGCTTTCTTTTAATTCCCTGCATAATTTCTCTACTGTCAGTTGCATGGAGTTCTTTGTGGCTCGTTCAAAATGTCTTGTTAAAAATTAAAGCGATTGTATTCCCCTTTCTAATGCTAATAGCATCCCACGTGGGCCCCAAATGCATATGAGGGCCAGAAACAGGATCTGTGAGGAACAAATGACACTTCTTACAGACGCCAGAGTATTGAATAGTGATGAGGCCAGTGCTAACACACTCCCCCCCCCCCCTCAGCACCCTATCAATGCCCTGTAGTTTACCTGTCTGTCTCCCTGTCAATCACACATAAGGAGGAAATGGAGGCAACGCTGTGTTTTCCTTATTTCTGTCTCGGGTTTGTTTGATTCCGGGGCTGACTTCGCTGAAGTGCCCTTTGTGTCGCAGCTACCCTGCTCACCCTCAAATCCGCAATCAACAATGCCATTTCAACAGAAACCGTCAACACAATGTTATGCGCCACCAGCAAAAATATATATAATCGTTATAACATAGTTTATATTCAATGTTACAGCCTTAACATATAAATACAAATATAGTCAAAGATAAGCCTTCCTCCTGCATAACAAGGTAAATAAGGTAAGATAAAGCAACACTGCTGCAGGTGTGATTGACAGCCAGTGAGTGATTGACAGCTTGCGTTATACCCTGGCTGAGGAGGCTTATTGGTCCTTCATTCAGGGCCAGTGAGTTGTGTGTAGATTCCAGAAGCATCGGTTTCACTCTGACGATAAAAAGAGCCCATGGAGAGTCCAGCCTCTATAGATCCCTATATCCTCCTCAACACGATCGCCATGGAGCCTCCCTCATCTTGTATCTTGATTGGTGGAGGAGGGTTGCTCTGAGTACGTTTGAGCTGTCTGCTGAACAATCACTTCAGTTCACTGAGACGTTTAGACTCTGTGAACATTTCTAAGGATGTTTTTTTTTTATCTAGCCTCAACTCCCCATAGGAATGTGTAAATTACTCCTCCTGCCATTTAAGAGCTTGTCTGAGGTCAGTATGGTCTGTTAGGTCTTGATGGTTATGGTAATGTTGGTTTGTTATGAGGATTTTGGTCAGATCTCCATGTTTTATTTATGCAGAGAGCTTATTCGTTTTCTCTTTGCCCTGGGCAAGGTATGGTTATTTATTTCCTCTATACAAATATGATCTCACATCATTTTGTATTTTGTCAAGGATTTGTCAATGATAATAATTATTTAATCTACTCATTAATGTGGTCCTCCATGATGTTTTCATTACGCATTTATGTGAATTGGAACATTAGTGGAATACCTGAATGAAAACATACACAAATTGTTACACATTTTATAGTGATTTTAAAAGCTATTAACAGTTTAATGTTGTTTAGAAATAATAAAGTCATCAAGTTTGATACACACACTTATTTTTTCTCTCTCATAATTATGCCTATTAAATTAATTCAATTAAATCCAACAATGCTTTATTGGCAGAGAACACATCAGTGAATAATCTCTGCCATGCTGTTAACCAACCCAGAGGCCTGTACAATATTTTTTTACCTCAGTGCTGCCTGCCTCTGAGAATAGGACTGTTGAGTACAGCACTGTGGGGGCAAAGTGCAATGGACCGGCTTGCATGAGACAAATGACAAGCGACATGAAGAAAATGAGAGCTAATTCGACCACAGAGGGTTTTCTTTCATCTCAAACTTAACACCTGGGTTAATGACGGGAGGGTTCTATGTTCGATAAGAGCAATTATCATGAACCAGGAGGGCTTATTAGTTTGAGCTCCTTTTGTCAGTCTGGAGTGGCATGCGGCACTCTCAGCACACTCTCTAGGTGGTCCCTCAGTTCAGAGGCTCATGAATAAGTTTTAAAAAAAAACATTTTTTGAAGAGCTTTCCTTGGGGAAATCGGCCCCTGTCTTCTCTCCACTCCTCTCCAGGTGCACACTGGGAAACGGGGAATCCGTAGCCCTTCCCTACTGCTATTATCATATTCTCTCTCTCTCTCTCTCTCTCTCTCTCTCTCTTTTACTCTCTTTCTCATGCTACTAACAATGAGGCAGTTTCTCTTCTAATCTGATAATATATTGGTGCATTAGTGTGTCGGACCTGCTGAAGTGATCTTACCCTAACCTTTACTAAATTAGTCCTTTTCTTTGTGGTTCATTGTTGATGTTCTGTATTATATCTAAGTTTCCCTCCTCTTCATTTTTCACCTACCTGATAGTCTGCAGAACGAGAGCTCGTTCCCATCGATGGATATAAAATACAATTTATTGTAAAGACTTTAAACAGCTGCCATGTATGGGTAGTGCATTTTCAATGGGGATACAGGGGCAGCAAAAAAATATAGAAAATAACGAACAGAGGTGAATATGGCAGCTGCCTGAAATCTGCACCAATCGAAGCTGATTCATACATATTTTCTCCAGATAGCAGATCAACAAGTTGTTCTCCATGTCGCTGTGAAAATTATGACAGTGAAGAACACTACTCTCCATACAGGCCAAAACAACATATTACATTTAATTGAGTGCATTTGGCTGTGTTTAGACAGGCAGCCCGATTCTGATCTTTTTTCCCCCACTAATTGGTCTTTTGACCAATCAAATTCAGAGCCGATCTGATTGGTCAAGACCAAAAATATCCGAATTGGGCTACCTGTCTAAACGCAGCTTTTCAGCCTGTGAACTGGATCCAGTTCTACTCAAGTTATGGTCAGGATTTCTACAAATAATTTTGAACAAATCTAAATATACTGTGGAAAACTTGAAAGACTGACTTATTAACACTGAGAGGTAAAGCAATAGTGAGTAGAACACTCTTCTGACATTACTTAAAATACTGGAGATCTCCTAATTCTGATGGTTGCCTTCCCAGGAGAGAGTAATTTGGAGGACAGATGGGGAGGAATACCATAGCACATGAAAGTCCACCGGCCTGCCACTGTTTCTCACTACAGTCTCTGACAGCTCAAATCAAGCACTAGTTGCCATGCAATGGATTTTTGGGGGAAACTGCACTTTTTTGTGCAAGGAACGGATTCTTTGACAGTGAATTCATGACTCTCCTCTCACTCCTTTCTCAGTTCTTTCCCTCCCTTTTTTCTCTCCTCTCACAGTAGCCCTCGGTTACTCTCTTAGGTTTTATGGTGCAGAACACCATATTAAAGGTGATGATAGTGAATAATGGTAATGTTTGGGTTCTGGCATAATAGTGGTGGAACAATGAGCGTCTTGTTATTCAATTTCCTAATAATTTGATGATTGACTTTGGAAATATGCTTAAATCAGGAAATCCTTCAGGTTTGACGTTTGAGTGTTCAGGGTCCCAAGTTTCATTTTGGCAGACCATCCCCATCATCACTCACTCTGGTGGCTCATTCCTCCGTCTCTACCACTCACTGTTCTCAGTGAGCTGTGTGCAAGGCTCTGTTTAAGAGTTTGTTTGCACAACAAGACATCTGATTCATTTGGAGCCACAGTTTTTGCTTCACGCTCTGGTTTTAACTGGCCTGCACTATGTCACATCCACTGAAAAGCATTCGATTATGTGGAATATTCAGCGTCGGGATGTCCGTTTCTAGTGGACTGCAGTCATAAACAGCTTTAACGTGCACTACGGCCCTCGCTTACTGAAAGGAAAGGGGCTGGCGAGGTGCCTGTGTTTTTAGCACTCCTCAAAGTCCTGAGAACTCACGTCTGTCCCGGAGCAAGGCCAGTGCGCTCTAACCCGCCCAACTCCCCCTTAGCGTTGGGGGGGGAAAAAACACCCCCAGTGCGTTCTAACCAGCCCAACTCCCTCTTAGCGTTGGGGGGAAAAAACAGGAGTACGACGAGCCGGAGAAGATGGAGAGAGCTTCGCCAAAGTGCTAGCTTCCCATGTCAGTGCCTCTGTGCTGCCCAGGGCCATTGCAAGCAGCGCAGCATGCGTGCTCCCCTCAGGCCTGGAGGAGAGAGAGAGAGAGAGCGAGATGCTAAATCTCTGCTGTTTGTCCATTGCTTTCCTGAGAGAATGGCGCCATCTAGTCTGAGCAGAGAAAAAGAGTGCAGTATCTGTATAAGGTCAACAGTGGCCAAGGGAAGCCAGCCTTCCCCAAAAATATTGTCACTTTGTGATTCATGATTTTCCTTCAATTTACAGGCTGTATCTCACCGGATTAAGCATCCATGCGATTTAAACAGCTTCCCTCTGTCTCAGTATGTGTAGCCCATCTATCTGATGCTGTCTGGTCAAAAAGAGTATGATATTTTCAGCTGTATCATTGAATGCAAGGGAAGCCAGAGAGTATTTGGCCTCACTTGATATATATATATATATATATATATATATATATATTTTTTAAATCATATCCAATCAGCTAGAGCTAAACTGAGTGAGCTCAACTGTGAATGGTCCTGGCACACTGACCAAAATAATGTCAATGGATACCAGTTTGGATTTGACCTCCAACACCAATCGCATCAATTCAAAAGCAAAGCACAATTTGCTGAATTAAATCTCTGAATTAATCTCTGTCATCCTCCGGTGGCTAGCTAGCTAGCTAAAATCGTCCCTATCCTAAATTAGCCATGGATGGGGATAAGGATTTGGGCTTAATTCTCTGTACTGGCCAATGATTATAATGACGATTCTGATCCAACCATAAATTCATACATTGTGCCCCTGGCCTGAGAGGATGGAAGTTCAATATGTAACTAGATGTAGAAGGCTAATGTTAACTAGCTGGCCTGGCTTATCATTGCCCATGAAAGGAAATTTGTCATGCAAGAAAGTATTTTAGCCAGGTAGCCTAGGGCAATTAAACTAAAAGTGTGTACTGTATGACAGATAGATGTTGACTGTTTCGTCAACATGAAAGAGAGGAGGATGGCATTGGTGTTTCTCTACAAGTAGGGTGAGTCAACATGTTTTTCTACCTGCACACACACATACACACACATACACATACACAGAAATCAGAACTACTGACAGCCACATCGTATTTAGCTTACGATGATTGGAATAAATTGTTTTTGGTATCTTATATGTCACTGTATTAGACTAAGCATAGGTTGTTCTAAATCAATAGTTGTATAGTAGTCCGAAAATGTTGGAAGCATTAACTTGCTTGACCATGCTGAAAGTCATGTAACTGTTTGTTACATGCAATATGCACTGTGGAATTCACCAGACAGATGTTGCTCTCCGGTTTTGTGATAAAACAAAGTTGTGGTTGGATTCATTCTGCCACTGTTTCTTCTTATTGTCTCGGCCTTAGGCCTATTCTGTATATCACAGTGGCAAGGCATATGAACTAACAAGTTACAGAGCAAACACTGCAATTATCACAACACATACAGTACCAGTCAAATGTTTGGACACACCTACAGTACTCATTCAAGGGTTTTTCTTTATTTTTACTATTTTATACATTGTAGAATAATAGTGAAAACATCAAAACTATGAAATAACACATAGGGAATCATGTAGCAACCAAAAAAGTGTTAAACAAATCAAAATATACAGTGCCTTGCGAAAGTATTCGGCCCCCTTGAACTTTGCAACCTTTTGCCACATTTCAGGCTTCAAACATAAAGATATAAAACTGTATTTTTTTGTGAAGAATCAACAACAAGTGGGACACAATCATGAAGTGGAACGACATTTATTGGATATTTCAAACTTTTTTAACAAATCAAAAACTGAAAAATTGGGTGTGCAAAATTATCCAGCCCCCTTAAGTTAATAATACTTTGTAGCGCCACCTTTTGCTGCGATTACAGCTGTAAGTCGCTTGGGGTTTGTCTCTATCAGTTTTGCACATCGAGAGACTGAAATTTTTTCCCATTCCTGCTTGCAAAACAGCTCGAGCTCAGTGAGGTTGGATGGAGAGCATTTGTGAACAGCAGTTTTCAGTTCTTTCCACAGATTCTCGATTGGATTCAGGTCTGGACTTTGACTTGGCCATTCTAACACCTGGATAAGTTTATTTTTGAACCATTCCATTGTAGATTTTGCTTCATGTTTTGGATCATTGTCTTGTTGGAAGACAAATCTCCGTCCCAGTCTCGGGTCTTTTGCAGACTCCATCAGGTTTTCTTCCAGAATGGTCCTGTATTTGGCTCCATCCATCTTCCCATCAATTTTAACCATCTTCCCTGTCCCTGCTGAAGAAAAGCAGGCCCAAACCATGATGCTGCCACCACCATGTTTGACAGTGGGGATGGTGTGTTCAGCTGTGTTGCTTTTACGCCAAACATAACGTTTTGCATTGTTGCCAAAAAGTTAAATTTTGGTTTCATCTGACCAGAGCACCTTCTTCCACATGTTTGGTGTGTCTCCCAGGTGTCTTGTGGCAAACTTTAAACGACACTTTTTATGGATATCTTTAAGAAATGTCTTTCTTCTTGCCACTCTTCCATAAAGGCCAGATTTGTGCAATATGCGACTGATTGTTGTCCTATGGACAGAGTCTCCCACCTCAGCTGTAGATCTCTGCAGTTCATCCAGAGTGATCATGGGCCTCTTGGCTGCATCTCTGATCAGTCTTCTCCTTGTATGAGCTGAAAGTTTAGAGGGACGGCCAGGTCTTGGTAGATTTGCAGTGGTCTGATACTCCTTCCATTTCAATATTATCGCTTGCACAGTGCTCCTTGGGATGTTTAAAGCTTGGGAAATCTTTTTGTATCCAAATCCGGCTTTAAACTTCTTCACAACAGTATCTCGGACCTGCCTGGTGTGTTCCTTGTTCTTCATGATGCTCTCTGCGCTTTTAACGGACCTCTGAGACTATCACAGTGCAGGTGCATTTATACAGAGACTTGATTACACATAGGTGGATTGTATTTATCATCATTAGTCATTTAGGTCAACGTTGGATCATTCAGAGATCCTCACTGAACTTCTGGAGAGAGTTTGCTGCACTGAAAGTAAAGGGGCTGAATAATTTTGCACGCCCAATTTTTCAGTTTTTGATTTGATAAAAAAGTTTGAAATATCCAATAAATGTCGTTCCACTTCATGATTGTGTCCCACTTGTTGTTGATTCTTCACAAAAAAATACAGTTTTATATCTTTATGTTTGAAGCCTGAAATGTGGCAAAAGGTCGCAAAGTTCAAGGGGGCCGAATACTTTCGCAAGGCACTGTATTTTTTATGAGATTCTTCAAAGTAGCCACCCTTTGCCTTGATGACAGCTTTGCACACTCTTGGCATTCTCTCAACCAGCTTCATGAGGTAGTCACCTGGAATGCATTTCAATTAACAGGTGTGCCTTGTCAAAAGTGAATTAGTGGAATTTCTTTCCTTCTTAATGCGTTTGAGCCAATCTGTTGTGTTGTGACAAGGTAGGGGTGGTATACAGAAGTATAGCCCCATTTGGTAAAAGCCCAAGTCAATATTATGGCAGCAACAGCTCAAACAAGCAAAGAGAAACCACAGTCCATCATTACTTTAAGAGGTCAGTCGATTCGGGAAATTTCAAGAACTTTGAACGCTTCTTCAATCTGTCCTTTGATCGGATGAGTCCAAATTTGAGATGTTTGGTTCCAACAGCTGTGTCTTTGTGAGATGCAGAGTTGGTGAACGGATGATCGCCACGTGTGGTTCCCACTGTGAAGCATGGAGGAGGAGGTGTGATGGTGTGGAGGTGCTTTGCTGGTGACACTGTCAGTGATTTATTTAGAATTCAAGGCACACTTAACCAGAATGGCTACCACAGCATTCTTCAGCGATATGCCATCCCATCTGGTTTGCGCTAGAGACACTATCATTTGTTTTTCAACAGGACAATGACCCAAAAGACCTCCAGGCTGTGTAAGGGCTATTTGACCAAAAAGGAGAGTAATGGAGTGCTGCATCAGATGACCTGGCCTCCACAGTCACCCAACCTCAACCAAATTGAGATGGTTTGGGATGAGTTGGATCGCAGAGTGAAGGAAAAGCAGCCAACAGGTGCTCAGCATATGTGGGAACTCTTTCAAGACTGATGGGAAGCAGTCCTCATGAAGCTGGTTGAGAGAACGCCAAGAGTGTGCAAAGCTGTCATCAAAGCAAAGAATCTAAAATATCAAATATATTTTGATTGGTTTAACACTTTGGGTTACAACATGATTCCAAATGTGTTATTTCCTAGTTTTGATGTCTTCACTATTATTCGACAATATAGAAAATGGTAAAAAATAAAGAAAAAGCCTTGAATGAGTAGGCGTGTCCAAATGTTTGACTGGTACTGTAGATTTTAATATGGCTTTTCTCCCAGTGATTTTACCCACGCACTGCTACTGAATGTCAACACAGTTACAATGGACACACAGCTATGGTATCAGCCAGAAGAGCTTTGAGTGTCTATAGCACGTCATGAAGAATATCTATAGGTGTTAGTTCTGATTCCATTTTAGTCTTGGAATCAGGACTGCCTCAAAGTAGGTCAACGCAATGCAGATACTGTAGACCAGTGGTTCCCGGCCTTTTTTGGATACTGTCCCACCAACTGAATTTTGGCTGCCCGGAGTACCCCTGAAGTACCACCTTGTGCATTTTATCAGTAGGCCTATGGTCTCATGAGTCTTCTCAAGTATCCCCTGTGGATAGGCCAAGTAACCCCAAGGGTCCTAGTGCCTCTGGTTTCGGAACCACTGCTGTCGACTAACCCTGACTCTGATAAGGTATCTAAATAAGCAGAATAACTTGTGTCTTATACCTTTGTGTTTTATTGCTTTGTATGTTTCTCTCTCGTCTCCTTTGTTACAGATGATATATTATATTGAGCTCCAGAGTATGCTATTTCCTGTGTCGTTTTTTTTCTCCCCCCTCTGCGCTTATAATGTTCTCTTTGCGTTCTAAATTACTGCTACATCTGCACAGGCATTTCCTGCCTGACCTTGAGCCAGGCTCCCCGCGCACCCTCAAAGTGATGGTAGAAATCACTGACAGCCAAGGACAAGCATCTGCACGGACACAGGACTCAGTCCCAACAGACACACACTACAAACAGTAGGGCTAGGGGGGGAAACAGTAGGCTTCACCATACTAGGCTCCACAACACAGTCTAAGATTGTATACGTTACACTAAACCAAAAACAAAATTGTGGTCGTGCAAATGTATGCTTTATAAATAGAAGTCGATATAGTTACCTCGTACTCCAGCACATAAGACTCGGTACTGGTACACCGTGTATATAGTCCAGTTATCTTTACTCATGATGTATTTATTTTTACTTGTATTATTCCGTTTTACTTTTCTATTATTTCTCGATTTTCTTTATTTCTGCCATGTTGGGAAGGGACCGTGAATAAACACTTCACTGTTATTCCAAACCTGTTTTACGAAAAGCATGTGACAAATACAATTTGATTTGATAACCTACTTGAACACATTTTGACCAATATTTGAGTTGCTGATGTCAGACCTGTTTACTTATTTCATGTATAGAGTTGATTTATCCAGGTCTCAGGTGATATGTGGGGAGTCGTACTGCTTTCTTAACCTTGTCAGGAGTTTCTTCGGTGCGATTAACATAGGCTTCCAATACCATAACACATCCTTTAAGTCATTTACATGTATGACATTCTGACCTAGGTGTGGGTACGGGTTGGAGTGTGTATTATTATTCCGGGGCATAGAGTAGAAGGCCATTCACTCACACCAAAGTATTCAAAAACCAAACCGAGCATTTGACTACGTAATCGCTTCGCATTTCAAAATGCTATATGCTCCTAAAATTGGGCACACGTGTTTTTATTCAATGGGAAATTCGTAAAAGTGAAGGTTAGGTCAAAGATAGTTTAGAGTAATATTATTCATGTAAAAAGAAAGCAAATACAATTGCAACTGTGACTTCACTGTATTTTGCGAGCATGCTCAGAATACATTGATATCCCTCGTAGCAGTAAAAGACTGCCTGTTCTCACACGGCTATTTAATTGCCTGAACAAAATTTATAAGGCGCTGGAAACAAACCAAGCCAAAGTAAAATAATTAGCATAGATTTAAAATAACAAATCTTTCCCTCCGGCGAATTTGCTAAACTTTCATAGACACAATAGCACACAGAAGTATTATTCCAGCTCTGCTCAAAAACAAGCCAAGCACACATAGCGTCTATTGTGCTCTGTAATTGGTGTCTGCTTCTAATGTTAAATCATATGACAAGTGACCATGATGGCAGTCCAAACACACAGAGGCTCAATTCTCCTCTGGAGCAGATAGGCTCAGAATGGATCCACCCTCCAGTCAACACAACACAGTGTTCTCCTCTTCTAGTCCTGGCCAAGCACATCCCAACACATTTTGAAGGATCCTGCCCTGACATCCCCTGCCTCTTCACCTCCAACCCACCCCTCCACCCCCTTCTAATCCCAGCAGGGGAGTCATAGTTTCCATGCCGTATGAGGTCGCGTAATCGTATGAGGTCATGGTGTTTGAGCAGGATACGAGTATCTCTCTGCTGCTTTCCCATGGGAGAGTTCTAGAAGGAACTGGCGGCGGGCGCTCTCTGCTGATTGTTTGTGTGTGCTGCTGGGAACCAGTGGAGGTGGACGCATATCATGCACATGTCCTCAACAGCTCCTCTGTTTTCTACACTGGGTTTTATCTATTGGCTGCCGTATGCATGCCTCCCCTCAAAGCACAATTACAATGTGCATGTACACACATGCACACGCACTCGCTACACATAAATAAAAGGATCAACCCGTCCTCCTAGTCATTTCATTTCTCCAACAACAGCCTGTGACATATGCTCAGTGCCAGGATGCATCGCTGACTGGCCCAGCCATGGCTGTCACAGACGGTTCCTAATGCATGTTTGCTGTATAGACAGGTGCATGTCTTCACATTGTCCGATCTCATCTGTCACGGTTCACAGTGTTACAGTGGTCTGGCCCTAAAAGCCCATGGGCTGTAGGAGGTTTTTACTGCTGTTCCACAGACCCAGGGGGTTTGCTTCCTGATCCAGTCCTGACGGACTGACTGACTCTCTGGCCCTGACAGCCACAGCCCTGGTCCCAAGGTGCCCCTCTCAGTCCCTGGTGTCACCCCACATGACAGCTGGTGTCCCACTGAGCGAGAGCACAGCTCTCCACATGAGTGCCTGTCCCAGCCGTCCACAGCCTAGACTTAGACAGGAAGTGACAGACCGGGTTGGCCAGCCTTTCTCTTTCTGCAGAGTTAAAAGAGAGAAGAGATCGTTCTCTCACTTCAGAGGAGTTTGCCAATTACGGCCAGAGAGGGAGCGAGAAAGAGGAGAGAGAGAGAGAGACATGGGAGGGGGGGGGGGGCAGGGACTCTTTCAACATCAAATAAGAAAGATTGATTGGGAGACAGAAACGAATGCAGCTTCAATTGTTGATAAAACACAGGCCAAAATGTCACATCTTGGAACGCGCTACTCTTTATTTACAGTCCTCTTATTAGACACCTCTGACCTAGCTTCTTGACATGTTTTTCTGACTTATTGAATATCCTTACTCATCATCGAGATTGTTCTGGGAGCCATGCCCACAAACACCAGGCCTATTTAATAATATAAATATCTGTGTTTTTTAATGCCCTGGCATCTTAAACCATGCAAGCCGTTGAATGGATAATGAGAGTACACAAAATGTTACGAGGTGCTGGAAGTGTGAGGTGAATGATGTCATTTCATATGTATGACTCATGATTATTTGCAAGAGGAGTATCCAGTCCTCCCAGTTAGTTCCCACTGGGTAGTAAATGCATCCATGCGGTTAAATAGCTCCAGGATGCTGCTGGCCTGGCTTGCTCTGTTCACTGTGTGTTCACTTGAATAGTCCTACACACACAATCAGAGCAACGACAAGAGAGCGGGGAACTCAGTCAAAAACACCTCTGGCGCTGTGACCCGTGTCAATCCATAAATTATTCCTGAATGTGAGCGTAAAAAGGGTATGCCACTCAAACACTGCGCTCCTATGACATACCATCACATTTGTCCTTTCACATGGAGCCCTGCGCCCACTGAGCTGTAGGGGTCACGTCGTGGCAAAGTGATGCAGAAATCATTATTTTGCCTGATAAATAAATGAGCGAGAGGCCCTTCAGGCTCCACTCCAGCCACCCATAATACTGGGGGGACCTGAATAATATAGAACAAATAGCTCAGTTCATTTATTAATAAGCCTTTTTTCCCCCTGCTGTCACAAGAAGCGGATTGGCTATCGGCGGCGTTAAGGGACAAACGGATATGCCGCTGGGGACATTTAAATTCCTCCGGTTGAGAGGGAAGCGGGAGGAAATCGACTGCTGTTTTAAGCAATGTGAGGGTGACTGAGGTGATGGAGTCGGGGAGCTTGTCCCTGCAGGCTGTGTGACAATCAAGCAGGTGGCGATCAAAGGCCTCATTAGACTTGCGTTTAGAACAGAAATATGTTCGGAAGAGGGGGAAGTCGGAACGGCCATTTAATGGATCTGTATTTCAACCACAGTTACTGTGGTGACCTCTGATTGACTGTGAACAAGGGGGGACACCTCTGCCGCAGGCCAAGGTGGCTTATTGACATTCTTTATTATTACCGACACGATCCACAGCTCTTCTCTCAGTGATCCATACTAACAGGTCACTGGGTCACAATGCATGTGAATTTGTATGAAACATTGACTTGTGAAATGGACGTCAGTACTGCGCCTTGTATCTTCGCCTGAGGAGCGCCTTGGCTCCTGAGCTCGACTCTCTCCCTGTTGAACCTCGCTCTGCTGTGTGCAGGTGAACTCATGACCTCCCTGTTGAACCTCATCTCTGTGGGGCTACTACTCGATGTCATTATGACAGGGAGACCGCAGGCCACTCACCCCAACACCAACATGCCAATTGGACTCCCGTTTTCCCATTCCTGTTTTCTGGTTCGTACACACCCTACCCTTTACCCCTTATCACCCTTACTGATCAGGCGTGGTGTCCCCCCCGTCCCCCCCCCCCCCCTTGGATCGTCTTGCCCTGGCTAACTGAGCTCTGACATGTTAGCCTGTCCCATAGACCTCCACGGTGGTATCCTATCTTTATCATTGCGTAGTTACATTAGGCTTAAACTAATTCAGTAAGAGTGTCCTCAGACCTAGTCCTCCTAGTCCTGGAGGTTTGCCTAGTGCCTCTGTCGCTGTCGCTCCTCTCTGAGGGGTGAGGTGGCAGAGTGAGTTAACCCTGCAGGCTACGAGAAGCTCAGCAGGAGGACAGATGTGACAGAAGCACCTCAGTGGTTTGGTTTTGGGGTCTTCAGTCTCCACAGGGGAGCTTGACTGTCTGCATAGCAGTGGTATCCAAACATGTTCTCCCATCAAAGATCTCTCTTGGTGAAAGAGTAAGAGTCAGTGAAGAGTATCAATCGTTGTATATTCGTGTTAATCAGATTCAGAACTATTGACTCCATCAGCTCAGTACTAAGAGAGAGAGAGAAAGAGAGAGGATAGAATCATTTGTATCCATCCAAACACGTGTATAGTGTATTTGTTAGCTATAGTCTTCCTTGGTTATCACTAGTAATGTATGTTGACCGGTGCTCTGAGCGACAGTGTGCCCTGTTAGGGTACATGCTCATCGCCACGGCGCCGAGTGGGAGGCAGAGAATGCAAAAGGGCCCTGATTGGTTCAGACAGCTGATGCAAATGCCCCATAAAATATTCATGCTCTGTGCATTGAGTGTTGGCGTAGTTGCTCTTTTTTTGGGTTGTTGTGGTCTTAATTCCACTAACGCTTACTAATGCTGAGAATACAGCCGCATCGATTTACACCTTCAACGAGGTCCAGTATCTGAAATGGATTTCTAAGTGTCATCGTATGGGCTGGTCTGACTCCTTTGCATGCCAACATAAATGGTGGTGGCGGTGGTGTGTTTGGGGGAAAGTGGGGCAGTTGTATCGATGGAATGAAAGTGGTCCCCCCTATCTGAACTCCCCGTGTTCCCCTGCTCGGAATCACTTCGTGGCCCTGAGCTCATCAGTCATGTTACATTTGGATGTGACATGGGCGGGTCAGGGTCCTGTGGTTCCACATGTCACACAGTGTCAAACCCGTAATAGCTCTCAGATGGAGAGAGGGGGAGGAGAGCGTGCCAAAGGCTCCCACTCTATCTCCCTCCCAGCACATTCCGCCATGACACCCACCCAGTCCTTCTGTCCCTGTAGTAGTGCCTGGGATACAGCACGGGATAGAACTATAGGCTCTGGGGGTCTTCGCATACCTCTCACATCTTGCTACAACTGAATATCCAAACACACTCACTGTCCCACAACATATACCATCACCCCCACCCCTCCATCGGCCCTAACCCAACATGAACACATGCACACACTTACACACACTAACCCACCGTTTATTTGCTGTGGCAGGTGAACAACCAAGACGGTTGGCTTTACAGTTTGGCCTGGAGGCATTATCCAATTCTACGCTGTTTCCTATCCCATGTGTCAACCCCTGACCATTTTCCCTTTTTTTTTGCAATCAAGTACTTTGAGCTCTGTGTTGAAAACCTGGGTATCCTCTGGGGTGCAGTGGGCTGGAGGGAGAGGGCTGAGAGGGTAATTCCAGACGCCCAGCTCCAGTGCCTTAACTGCCATGGTTCCACAAACAACACATTCTCTCCTGGGTTTCTAGTGTTTCACTACCTCACTCGCTCTTGTGCCCTGCATTTCACTATGAAACATGTTGGCTCTTGGTTGATTCTTTCCATCTCACAGTGTTGTATTTTTCCATATTTTCATCAGCCTCTATGCTACTGCTGAAGCCTCTGATCAAACAGCCCCGAACAGAGGAGGGGCAGAGTGGAGAAAACACGGAGTGGCGTTTTCTCGGCCGACATGTTTGTCATACTTCTAGAGTGCTGCTTGTATACATTAGCCCTTTAAATAAACTACACATGGATGACATGCTGTGAGTATGTAGAGTACTGTACAACCGCAGAGGTAGAGTATACAGCTATGTCATATTCAGGAAAACTTAACCCTATAGCATCCACGGAGCTTTCACGTTATCGTGTTATCCGCTCAGCCCTCCAATAGTCATCATGGCCACTGAATCTTTAGTAGAGTGCTGCGTTCTCTCATAGAATGGGTTCAAGACACACACCAGCTATTTGTTTCCTGTTGAAAATCAATATCATTTAAAGGAAAATTCCACCCAAAAACTATATTTTGATATTTGTTTCATTATTATAATCAATTTCATTATAGGCCGAAAATGTTTTGATTTTCAGCAATTAAGTTTTCAAGATATATAACTTTCAAAATACAGAAATCATCCCCGTATGATCCATTTTACATCGTATGATTTTCACCTCATTTAACACCTGATTTACTTAACAAAAGGCCCCATCTCATAAGGTGGTCCAGGTAAGTCACGACATGGCACAAGTGGGGGGGGGGGGGGGGGGGGGGGGGGGCTTTCCTCTTTTGTTCTCTATTGCCCCTCTATCGTTCCTCAAGAAAGGGGGTAGGCCGATGACATCACGGATTCCCATCAGTACTTATTCCCATCAGTATTTATACAGGGATATTGCTTTTCAACAGTGAAAGTTCAAAAATTGCTGGAGGAAGTCTTTAAGTGCTGTGTCTCTCTCACCTCTCACATCTCTCTGTTGTTCCATGGATGTTCTCTCTCTGTCCCTATTACTATTCATATGGAACAGGCCGTAATCCTGTGAAGTGTGTTTTCCTTTCACTTTGTTATTTCATGATAAATGGGAGGCAAAGTACAAAACATATTGAAGCTGCCCGACCGTTCGCTCGCTGCCTACTTTCACACGATTACACTGTGACAGCTCCTCACATTCCACAAATGCACAGGGGTAGATTTTCCTTCCTTGAGAAGGCTTTGATTTAAACCTTAATAAATGCAATCGCCTTAATTTATCTCGGGGGCTCTTTAAAATGACAGACTGAAAACAATTAACACCTTTTCTCCAACGTGTCTTGCTTTCCCTCTGGCGTAAGGAGCAATAATATTTGTTTTTGCCTGCAGTGTCATGGGTCACATCAACTCGATGAGAGTTTACTTCTCTGGCAAACGGGGGTTTCAACACCTAGTGTGCGTGGTGAGGAACCAGCTTGACAAGGCAGTGTTATTTTAAGAATGTATACTCCCTGCTTTGGGAGAGATGCTGTTTTTTTTTCTGTGTCCTGAAGCAATTCCCAGGCCTCTGAGGCTGCCTGCCTGCTTGATATAAATCTTATGCAGGGAAAACGGCTCTCTGCACAGCGTACAGGCAACGAGATGATGTATCCACGGGACATTAAGGAATAGTTTTTCAATGACTTCACTCATGCAATCTAGCTGGCGTTGAAATAGGTTGAATGTTCCTTGTCACTGTCTTATCGTTTTTATGCTGCTGATGTGTAGTATCAACATTTACATTGTATGTTTTACAACATTGCATTTGGGAGTCATTGTTTAATTTCAGATTTAAATCACGTTGCAATTGAGAGAGTATTTTTTTTCACTATCTATAACTGAAACCATAAGCCTCTGGAGCAAAGAAAGACCACTGTCCATCAGTTTGTTTCATTTAAACAAATATTATGAAATCCTTTTTTTATTTGGATAAACAGAGCCAGTGGTTAATTCTGTATGCGGACCCACAAGCTATGCTTTATCAGTGTTTCAATCAATGTACATTATGCCTCAGCCACTCGACATCTCTCTTGTCAGAGGCCAAAAAGGGGATTTTGATAAGGACTCAGAGCTCTATATTGTATTCACATGCTTTTAACAGGCAAGTGTAAGCCAAGAGCCTGGTTTTCATAATGAGGTGCTCATAACAGCTCAAATAATCAATGTGGAGTTGACAATGAGACAAGGAGGTTTAGCCTAGAGCCAGGGGATGTACAGGAGGACCCTGGGAGGTTTAGGCTATTCTTTCTCTCTCTTTCTCTCTCACACTTTCCCTCTTTCTATTTTATATTCTCATGCTCTCTCTTTCTTTCAGGGGCAGACTGGGACCAGCAATCGGCCTTGGCATTTTAAACACACCGGCACATTTTTTTCCTTGAGTCCCCCCCCCCCAATTATTAGCCTGATCATTTTCATTTTGCGGCAAAAAAAAACTCAAGTTTGACAGGCCCACTGGGCTAAAAAGGGACCAGCCCATCTGGCACTTGCCAGCCCTTTTGTGGGCATCTGTTGTCATGCCGTCTGCACTCTGCTTCTGTCCTGTGGTTTTTGTAGCTGGAGAGGATAGACCCATGGACATGAAGCATAGCATGATGTTGCATTTTGGTTGTTGCATGAGGGAGCATTTTTTGGCATTGCTCTCCATCCCATGGGAGAAGAGACAAAGCCACGGACTGACAGGGCTCTTAAATGCCTCGCTATGAAGAGTGAATAGTGCGTTTTCATCTCTTTCATTCTTTGTGGTCTGTATATTATTTGTGATTTTTTCCCCCCCATCTGACGGTACTGTCTATTCTTCAAAAACGTGAATTATTTTTAAATGTAAAAATAAATGAACAAGCTATTGATATAATTTAGGCCACTGGGGTATAATCTAAGTTTACTAAATTGACTGTCAATTCAATTCTGATGCCATTGCCTTGTACTGTTTAATGTTATGCATTATTATCCATAGTCTCAGTGGATTTACAATAGACAAATTATTATTTTATTATTGAGAATTTACTTTTTTCACCACTTATCTGCCATTCCTCTTGGCTGGACCATGGCACAGACCTGTTTAATCATGCAGGAAGCAGGAAGCGTTTGTCCTTGAAAGTCTCACATTTTCGTCCTCTTTTTCCACATCAACTATTAATGACTCCAGATGTTTGGACCTTTTTTCACGCTCCTTTTTATTCAGCTAAATTGTTAATTCAATCTGGCCATAAAAGAGCAGCTGCTTTTTGAGGACCAGAACAGTGTGTCAGTGTCAGGATGGAGAGACCAACAGGACAGCAGGATGAGAGGAGTTGTCCTGGGTCCCATATGACATCAGCAGCTAGCTTTATCCTGCTCTTTAATTGCCTTTAAAGTCTCTCCATTCCTTTCTTTTTATTCCCTGAGAGCTGATCATCCTATACCTGTGCCGCTACACTGCTGTTATGTGTCTGCGTGACGCCGGTTTAGGGTTGTTTGCAAAAAGCAAATGGCTGACTGAAGCCAGGCTCTTCACAGTCAAAGCGTGTGTGTGTCTGTGTGTGAGTGTGTGCGGTGACAGGGGAGTTATCATTCCCGCCCCAGCTTTTTCATCCGCGATAAGAGGACTGATACAAGTCTTTAAATGCACAGGAGCTCTCCCATGGGGTTAAGTCCCAGTGCTCCACGGTTGTTCCTACCCAGATGTGCGCTAAGAATAAGGCCCTTATTTATCGTTCTCCAGTTTATTTTTGTAACAGCTCTGGAATGTGTGCCTTCTGCCTGTTTGTGTTGAAAATAAAAATGGAAGCGTCAGTAAACGCTGCAGCAGCTGATGATAGAGAAGCTGCTGCCTGTTCAGAGCATGACTGAGAGTGGGAGTGAGACAGCAGCCTCAGTAAGGCCCTGTGCTGTGTGACCATGCAGTGGTGTCTTTACGGCCCTCCCTGCTGTGGCGCTAAAGATGGAGGACATTTCATGTGTCCTTCCACCATTCCCTTGTTCCCTCCCCTGCATGAACAATGACAGGCTGAGCCGCAGGCTGAGCCAGACTGTTGTTTACCCCCTAGGAATGCACGCTGCCTCTCTTGTGGGGGGCAGAGGAACGGCAACAGTTTCAGACAAAGGATTTTGAAGGGAAAAGGAACATTGAAAGTGATTGTTGTGAAGCCAGTTCAAACAATGTATAAAGGAAGCATCGGATCACATTTTTGTCCAGTGCTTGGGCGAGACGTTGGCAACATGCCCAGCGGGAAGAAAATGATCTGCTGGGCAGTGTGCCCGCCCACTTAGGGTGGTGACCCTCCCAGCTCACACTGGCTCTATTAGGCTATAACCACCACAGTGGACACAATGAATATGGCCCAGCTCACACTGGCTCTATTAGGCTAGAACCACCGCAGTGAACACAGTGAATATGGCCCAGCTCACAGTGCATCATTATACCTGGTAGATCTATGCTGTTCCATCCCAAGGACAGGCAGCTCTGTAGATCCCATCACAATGACAGGAGGTGACTGGCCAGGACTGAACATCACGTCGACTCGGCTATTTGTCAAGTTCCCTGAACGTTCCCTGAGCGTTAATGGAGCAGACCTGTTTACGCCAGCTGAATTTCCCATGGCTGATCATCATCTGCAGTCACGGACGCTCTCCATCTTCTTCTCCCACTTTATAGTTTAACAAAACAAAAAAGAACAAATCAAACAATCGAAATGTCCCATTATTCTTTTTTTTCTCATATGGATCCAATTAGTTTAAATACTGTGAAACCATGCGAGTGAGTGTGTTTCTGTTTTTCTTCCATTTCTTTTTGAAATACAATGTTCTTTGTTCATTGATTTAGCTCTAATTTTACATATCCATGCCCACGACTAGAGTCTCAGGTTTGTAGTCGCTCTGTCGGACGGGATATCTTTCCCCTTCTCCGCTGTTTTATTTTGGGTTGTTATTTTTGGCTACCACTCAGAACACAGTCAGACCTTAGGTCCTTTTCCCAAGCGATATACATGTCATACACCCACACACATCATTTGACCCTGCCCCACATGCAAGCCTACTTCCACCACGGCTTCTTTCCCAGAAAAAAAAAAAGATATCTAAACAAACAAATGGGAAAAAGGTTCATGCCTGTTACATAGAAATCTGTGTGCTTTTTATGTGTGATTTTGTAAGTGGAACGCAATATCCTACAATGTCTCGATAATCTGTCTTTGATAAATTCCTTCATCTCCATTGTATAAGGACGGCAGAAGACGTATTTCTCTTTATAATGAAAACTACAACAATTGATCATCTATAACCATCGTTGTTATTTAAAATAATACATATGTTAAAAATAAAGCTCTTAAAACATTTCAAATGATTATCGTAGTGACTGGTGAAAGAACTCACCGCTCGGTTAGATTTATCCATTCTCTTGTTTCTATCTATCACACTTCATCTGGAGCCGTCGTGACAAATGGTGGGGTCACAGTGACACCTATTGGAGAGACAGAATACACCGAGTATCACATTGGCATACATTAAAGGATTGTGTCTTGATCAGGGTGAACTCTGGGCAAACATGCCCAGTCAATATTGACCCGTCACTGTTCAGACAATCATTTGAAATGCAATTCAAATGCAATTGTGTCATCATCATCAGTAATCCCCAAAATGAGTGTTGGTAGCTGACCGAATTAGAATTGCTTGTACACCCACTCCGTAGCCAGTACCCCCGTACAGACTTTTGTGGATCTGAACCGCATCATTTTACTTAGCCTATCAGAGGGCAAGCTGGAGCTATCTTTTCAGGTCTACATGAAGTGATTAAGGTGTAGAGGCTATGGGGTTAATTTGGCATTGAGTGCCAGATTCTCTATGAAAATATTCTGTTTATAGTCTTGTGCCATGCATTTCTGAACTATTCTTCAGTGGGTTTCCATGTAGATCAATAAAAAAGCTCTTAATATATGTGAACGAAAGAGGTTACAATTTAACATTCATTTATTAATACACCAGTAGGCCCTATTTCCTAACAAGTTCCACATCGCTCCGCTTCCTTGCTAAAACAAATCCCTCCAAACCAGCCAGATGAGGTCTTGAGGAGAAACAGTGAAAGCTGAGGAATAGTGAAGGATGACGGGGGCGTGACAGGGGAGTGGCGTGGTCAACTCATGCCTGATCGCATTGACAGAACACAGCACTCCTTTTGGCAGCCCACTGACTAAGTGCATCTGAAAGACATTGTTTACTACTTATAGCCCATCCCCGTGGCCTCAACACTCCTGAATACTTTATTAGGAAGCCAGAAACAGGTTCGTAAAGAAGGGCCTGTCAATCTCTGCCACTCCTCCGAGTCAAAATGATGAAATTGCTTCTGAATGTTCTGATTTCCTCTGCAGGCCTGACAGTCCGTGGGCTGTTTCTTCATTGGCCATGCAGTTTTGATGGGTTGGGGGCTCCCTCGACACAGTGCAGATAGGGACAGTAAGTGCTGTCTTATGTCATGCTTTGTTTTCACTAAAATCGTCATTTTCCCCATCTGTTTTTAGAGCATTGTAAAAAATAAAAAATAAATGTCAATGCGTGTAAAGACGAGAGCTCCTCCTGCAGTTGAAGTGGGTCCCCGATCATGTAAACGTTCTCCGTCAGAGTCAGAGGCAGACGCTATCCTGAGAAATGGGCTGGGGATCGGAGCTGACACCAGGAAGTCCTGCACGGCTGTCTCCTGTCCATCACTGAGACAGGCATGATAGAATCAGGATGACAAAGTGTGATTGTGCTGATGTGCATCGGGTCAGGCCTCACTTCACTGCCAGGCTGGAGTAAGAGCAATGACATTATTGTTGGATGTCACCACTGTTGTTGTGGATTGCAGTCTTGAAGCTGAAAGTGTCCTCATGAAGATGGCTGCCTGCACCAGAAAATCCCATTACATTTTCACTTGTCCTCCACAATGATGTATCTCCTAGAATAATTTACCACTGGCAGGCCTTCAAGATCCAAGGAGGTTGAGGCCCTATAGAGCGGTCAATGCATAGTAATTTAATTTGAAATAATATTGGCGGGGAACGGAGACAAACCCAGGTCGCTGGAGTGGGCATGGGTTAACCTACTTGGTGGGAATTGTAGCGTGGCTTATATAGTCAGGATCACTACAGTGCCCCCATTTCAAACGGGAAGGCACGTCCTCGTGCTTTGACCTACCGTGGCCTGCTCACATGTCTGGCCATGCATTCTGATAGCCTCACGGCCACCATTCCACTTCTGACACCAATGTAACAAACAGCAAGGCAGGGAAGTGAACCCAGGTCACGGGTGTGAAAGGAAAACACCCAACACATCACACCAATA
This sequence comes from Oncorhynchus mykiss, assembly GCF_013265735.2. Classification (NCBI taxonomy): domain Eukaryota; kingdom Metazoa; phylum Chordata; class Actinopteri; order Salmoniformes; family Salmonidae; genus Oncorhynchus; species Oncorhynchus mykiss. The sequence goes on along the minus strand of NC_048576.1, from coordinate 54,554,629 downwards.
AGGTGGCTCATATAGCACGGATCGCTACAATATTTTATGTTTACACTTGATGTGTTGATTTGGGTGATTTTTTTTTGTTTAAGTCCATTTTTACACGTTTTTACAAGTTACAAATGTTTATTTTTTAGATTGTACGGATAAAGTGTTTGTTTTTTACCATATTTTGAGTGATACCTCACAAATATGTAATAATTATGATCATGAAACAGAGTCTTTTCAAGAGATAAATCCATAAGAAAAATGTCAGGTGTTTGCCGCAACAGTTTGAGGACTGGGGGTTGAGGCCAGGTCTAGAATCCCGGTTTCAACTCCTCCTAGAGTTTTGCTTCGGTACTGCAGTTTAACTGACTCGGCCGAGAAAGGCCATTTCCATAGACGACCACAAAGAAAAGTCATATTACAATATTCGTAATAAGACATTTTGGTCATCACCTTTGTGCAGAAAACATCCATTGAATTATTCAAATATTTGTCGCTGAAGCCGTTTTTTTCCATCACTCACAGCTGAAGATATTAAAATGTTATATTCATGCAATGTCTGCCTTGTTTTTTGATTATGTCGTCGGTGCTCGCGCTGCTCCCTGAGCGCACCGATGCCGCATTCAAGGGCTAGTCGGAACTAGGAACCTCAGACATTTTCGACTTGCTAACTGGGTGAACGCGGCACGTGCATACCTACAACCCTTTATCAAGTCGAACATTTCCGAGTTTCCTAGTTCAGGTGAGCACGTGAACGCGGCACGAGTGCTAGTTCACATGTGATGTTTGTCCGTATAAACCGGATGCAACCTGGATATAGACGGTTCATGAATCAGTGTATGTGAACGTGAGTAGATTACCTTGAAAACAACGATCGGAAAAAGTCTCCAGTTCTTATTATACCTCAGTGGTTGAGGCCTACCAAAACAAAAGATGAACTTGAAACTAGCACATATTTCCAGGACCCGGTTTCCCAGAAGCATCTAAAGGCGAAGTTCATCGTTAAAACCTTCGTAGGAGCATCATTAAATATTTGAGCTGTTCCCCAAAAACATTGTTATTAACGCTGCTCTTGAAAACGCTCGTTATCTTGTGCCTGTCTCAGTTCTCTCATAAAACAAGCTTCCTGCCATCCAGGACCTCTATACCAGGCGGTGTCAGAGGAAGGCCCTAAAAATGATCAAAGACTCCAGCCACACTAGTCATAGACTGTTCTCTCATGCGGTCCAAAGGGCTTCTTAACAGCTTCTACCTCCAAGCCATAAGACTCCTGAACATCTAATCAAATGGCTACCCAGACAATTCGCTTTAATAACTCTACCTACATGTACATATTACCTCAATTACCTCGACTAACCGGTGCCCCTGCACTGTACTGGTATCTCCTATTGTTATTTTACTGCTGCTCTTGAATTATTTGCTTCTTTTTTTCGGTTAGGGCTTGTATTTCACTCTAAGGTCTGCCTTTTGTATTCGGCGCGTGTGACAAATAAAATATGATTTGATTTGAAAACAGCTAAGTGCGTCGTTGGATGTTTTTTTGCCCTCACATTTTATAAACAGAAGATCTCTGCTGAACAGGATAAACCACGTGATTCTATCTCTGTGACTACGGATAACTTCAGAACAAAGTTGACTATAAATAGAAAGGTGCCAATGTCTTTGCAACTGATACCAACAAGTGACGTATAAAAAGATGATTCAAATGAAAACTGAGATAACTGCATGCAAATATAAACCGTAGGCTATAGGCCTATTTCAACCACATTGAAATACATGTAAATGTTCTATCCATTGAGCTCCATTAGGCTACTTTCTGTGATTTGTCTCAATATATTTCATGATGTGTAGACTAACATGTGTGCAATGATGTTCCAAATCAGTGATTTAATGCATTTTTATTGGGTAAGCATTAGAATATGCCGCCTCAATATTTTCAGCCATAGGCAGTAATATTTCTCTAGGAGCTGACCCCTCGTCAGTATTGTTAAATAATTATAATGTTAAAGAAAGATTCGAATGGAGAAGGCTGATCCAAGAGCAGTGCTCCTTTTTTTTCCGTTACTATCAGTATCGTCACACGCTCCAACAACGTACTTTACCGACCATTCTCTCTGCGCGGGAAATGCGTGTCACATCTTCGGCCTTGTAGGAAATATTCATTGTTAAAACCCTCGTAAGATTAAATTCCATCGCTATCGGGAAACCGGCCCAATATAATTGTGATTCCTCTTTCTTGCAATAGGCTGCGTTTACTTAGACAGCTCAATTCTGATCCTTTTTTTCATTCATTGGTATTTTGACCAATCAAATCAGCTCTGAAAAAGATTTTGTGTAAAAATCTGATGTGACTGGTCAAAAGACCAATTTGTGGAAAAAATATCAAAATTGGGCTGCCTGTGTAGGCTACCACAATGCAGCCTATTAGGCTACCGCAAGAGACAAAATCTACACAAAACTATCAAATAGAACAATAAACATCTGCATATAAAAAGAACCAGAGCCAGCTAGGCTGCCAAACAGCAAAAAATCTGACCTAATCAATTCAGTTAAAATAGCTCAATCAAATATCATACCTGTGTATTTTACTGGAGAAAATCTCACGCCTGTGTATTTTACTGGAGAAGAGATGGCAGAGAGGGTTCTGATTCCGAATCGTCTCTGATTATTCTTTACATAGGCTTAGACTTCAAGCTTGAGGGGAGGAATAATGACCAAGGTTAAATTGGACATTTCTTTACCCTTTAGGTTAATATTTGCGTGTCTTAGTATCCTTTTTTCCTGACACGCGACCCATGCTAGCACAACCTGGCCGGGTGGGCACCACAGAGAAAAAAAAATACATATTGGCAAAAAATTGACTGGTCAAAAAAAATAAATATGGAACCCGACATGCGGTAATGGCAGCAAGTAGTGAGGATTCTGCGATGGAGGATATGGAGAGAAGGTTGGAGAAGCAACTGCTGTGCTGGAATGCAAACAATATGGATGATAGTTGTGATGATATGGAGCGGGAGGACGAGGGTTAAGGACCCGAATGGTCTATAGTGGAAAGTAATAGGAAAAAGAGAGACCATGCTACAGAAAGGAGTGGCGCTTCTAGTGCAGAGAGTGTGAAGAGGGCGAAGGTAGGGAACAAGAGTAATAAAGTGTTGGAGAGGGAAGTTATGATGGTATTTAATGTGACCACAGGGTCACATCTACATACACCTACATCCAATTAACCAATGATGTAAAGAAAGAGATAGGTGGAAAAAAATAGCACCGTTCATTGGAATGGTAGACTGCTTATATTCTGTACTAGACATGCTCAGCATGGGAAGATTCTTCAAATGTAAACCCTCAATTTGAATAGGATCAAAAGCCATGTTCCTGGTGCTAAGTTGAAGGGAGTCATTTCTGGGATCCCACTAGTATGTCCATAGATGATATTAAAGACGATGTGAAAGGATTCAGTGATTGGGAGAAAAGGTTGATCAGTAGGAAAGAGGGTCAAATAAATGAAAGCTTATCAGTGCTACCGAGGTTTGAGAAAGTTTAGACTAGAAAAAAAAGTCTAAGAATTTGTCCCATCCGCATCGCTGAGTTTTAAATGCCAAAGAATGGGACATGTACAGTGCATTTGGAAAGTATTTAGACCCCTTGACTTTTTCCACATTTTGTTGCGTTACAACCTTATATTCTAAAATGTATTATTTTATTTTTTTCATCATTCTACACACATTACCCCATAATGACAAAACAAAAACAGGTTTTTAGAAATGTATTCAAAATAAAAAACTGAAATATTACATTTACATAAGTATTCAGACCCTTTACACAGTACTTTGTTGAAGTACCTTTGGCCGTGATTAATGTATCGAGTCTTCATTGGGTATGACGCTACAAGCTTGGCACACCTGTATTTTGGGAGTTTCTCCATTTCTTCTCTGTAGATCCTCTCAAGCTCTGTCAGCTTGGATGGGGAGCGTCGCTGCACAGCTATTTTCAGGTCTCTCCAGAGATGTTCAATTGGGTTCAAGTCCGGGCTCTGGCTGGGCCACTCAAGGACATTCAGAGACATTCCTCCAAAGCCACCCCAGCATTGTCTTGGCTGTGTGCTTAGGGTCATTGTCCTGATAGACGGTGAACCTTCACCCCAGTCTGAGGTCCTGAGTGCTCTGGAGCAGGTTTTCATCAAAGATCTCTCTGTACTTTGCTCCGTTCATCTTTCCCTTGATCCTGACTAGTCTCCCAGTCCCTGCCGCTGAAAAACATTCCCACAGCATGATGCTGCCACCACCATGTTTCACCGTGGGGATGGTGCAAGGTTTCCTCCAGATGTGCCGCTCAGCATTCAGGCCAAAGAGTTCAATCTTGGTTTCATCAGAACAGAGAATCTTGTTTCTCATGTTCCGAGAGTCAACTCCAAGCGAGCTGTCACGCGCCTTTTTACTGAGGAGTGGCTTCCGTCTCACCACTCTACCATAAAGGCCTGATTGATGGAGTGTTGCAGAGATGGTTGTCCTTCTGGAAGGTTCTCCCATCTCCACAGAGGAACTATTGAGCTCTGTCAGAGTGACCATCGGGTTCTTGGTCACCTCCCTGACCAAGGCCCTTCTTCCCCAATTGCTCAGTTTGGCCGGACGGACAGCTCTAGGAAGAGTCTTGGTGGTTCTAAACTTATTCCATTTAAGAATGAAAGAGGCCACTGTGTTCTTGGAGACTTTCAATGCTGCAGACATTTTTGGCACCCTTCCCCAGATCTGTGCCTCGACACAATCATGTCTCGGAGCTCTACGGACAATTCCTTCGACCTCATGGCTTGGTTATGATCTGACATGCACTGTCAACTGAGGGACCTTATATAGACAGTTGTGTGCCTTTCCAAATCAAGTCCATTAAATTGAATCTACCGTCTCAAGGATGATCAATGAAAACAGGATGCACCTGAGCTCAATTTTCTAGCTGCTCAGTGTAAAGAAAGAAAATGTGCCAATTGTGGAGGGGAACATGGTTACGATGACTGTGGGAACAATTTTGAGGCTAAGTGTTCTAATTGTGGGGAGAACACAGTGCAGAATTTTGTGGATGCCAGGTGCAGAGAGGCCCAGAGATACATAATCAAATCAAATTTTATTTGTCACATGCTGTCACGCCCTGGCCATAGAGAGGCTTTTATTCTCTATTTTGGTTAGGCCAGTGACTAGGGTGGGTATTCTAGTTTCTTTATTTCTATATTTTCTGTTTAGCTGTTTAGTTGCCTGACAGAACTGTGCGCTTTCGTTTTTCTACTTATTTATTTTGTTGCGGTGTTCAGTTTAATAAATATCATGAATGCCTACCACGCTGCACCTTGGTCTCCTTCTTCAACCCACGAGAGTTGTGACGCATGCTTTGTGAACAGGTGTAGACTAACAGTGAAATTGACATGCTCTTCTCAACAATGCATAGAAAAAAAAGAAGAAAAAAAAATAATAATAATAACACAAGGAATAAATGCACAATGACGATAATTTGGCTATATATACGGGGGTACCAGTACCGAGTCGATGTGCAGAGGTACGAGGTAATTGAGGTAGATACTGTCTGTACATATAGATAGTGATAAAGTGAGTCAAAAAAGGGTCAATGCAGATTGTTAACTATTTAACTAACTATTTAGCAGTCTTGTGGCTTGGATGTAGAAGCTGTTCAGGGTCCTGTTGGTTCCATACTTTGTGCATTGGTACCACTTGCCGTGCGGTAGCAGAGAGAACAGTCTATGACTTGGGTGGCTGGAGTATTTGACCATTTTTAGGACCTTCCTCTGACACCGCCTGGTATGGAGGCCCTGGATGGCAGGGAGCTCGGGCACCAGTGATGTACTGGGCCGTACACACTACCCTCTGTAGTGCCAAGGATGCCAAGCAGTTGACATACCAAGCGGTGATGCAGCCAGTCAAGATGCTCTCCATGGTGCTGCTGTATAACTTTTTGAGGACCTGAAGGCACATGATGAATATTTTCAGCCTCCTGAGGGGTAATAGGCGTTGTCGTGCCCTCTTCACGACTCTGTTGGTGTGTGTGGACCATTATAATTCTTTACTGATGTGGACACCGAGGAACTTGAAGCTCTTGACCTGTTCCACAACAGCCCCGTCGATGTGAATGGGAACATGCTCCCCCCTACGTTTCCTGTAGTCCACTATCAACTCCTTTGTCTTGCTGACGTTGAGGGAGAGGTTGTTATCCTGGTACCACACTGCCTTTGACCTCCTCCCTGTAGGCTGTCTCGTCATTGTCAGTGATCAGGCCTATCACCATTGTGTCATCTGCAAACGTAACAATGGCGTTGAAATCGTGCATGGCTATGCATTCGTGGGTGAACAGGGAGTACAGGAGGGGACTAAGCACACACCCCTGAGGGTCAGCGTGGCGGATGTGTTGTTAGCTACCGTCACCACCTGGGGACGGCCCGTCAAGAAATCCAGGATCCATTTGCAGTTTGAGGTGTTTAATTCCAGGTTTTTTAGCTTAGTGATGAACTGTAGTCAATTCACAGCCTTCTCATGTAGGTGTTCCTTTTGTCCAGTTGTGAAAGGGCAGTGTGGAGTGCAGTAGAGATTGCGTCATCTGTGGATCTGTTGGGGCGGTATGCGAATTGGAGCGGGTCCAGGTTGTCTGGAGTAATGTTGTTGATGTGAGCCATGACCAGCCTTTCAAAGCATTTCATGGCAATATACGTGAGTGCTACGGGGCGATAGCCAGTTTACCTTGGCGTTCTTGGGCACAGGGACTATGGTGGTCTGCTTGAAACATGTAGGTATTACAGACTGGGTCAGTTAGAGGTTGAAGATGTCAGTAAAGGCACCTGCCAGCTGGTCAGCGAATGCTCTGAGTACACGTGCAGGTAATCCGTCTGAATGTTAAGCTGTTTAAATGTTAACCTGTCTTACTCACATCGGCTACAGAGAGCGTGATCACACAGTCATCCAGAAGCAATCATGATGTCTCATATGCAGAGGCTGTAAAACAGACTGGTGGAACTACCAGGCGGACTGATGGAGCTACCATGGCTGCTTCTACTAGTCCTGACATGGTTTTGAGGCCTGTTCAGAAATATTGCTCCCATAAATATGCTGTAACAAAACACTTTGATAGTAAATAAAATGGACTTCATAGCTTTCATTGGAAAAATTATTAACATGACGCGGATTGAGGAAAGCAGAAATGCCAGGGTGAAGATTATTGTGGATACGGCAACAATTATTATGGGTAACATATGTTACTGTCGACAGGATTTTTGAAATGCTGAATAATCCACATTTTGGATTGTCTCAGCATGATAGAGATTAAGTGTGAAGGGGGGGTGTTATAAATTTGTAACAATTTATTTGATTTTGTCTTAGTACAGAATTAGGCAAACCATGATTGATCGCACACTTCAGCACAATAGATGGCGACATGCACCTTAAACTTTTGTTTTTCGGACCACCATTATACCACAGAGTTTATGATTATACCATAGAAGAAGAAAAAAACAGACAGTTCGCCACGACGGTGAGCTAACCATCTCTGGCTAAAGGGGTTGCAGTGAAACCCTACCGGACAACCTTCATTCAAACTAGGAAGTGAAATAGAATCCATCGTTCTATATTGTGGTAGGCAGCTGTGCTGGACTGTGGTCGACAAGGATGATACTTCTGATGGTATGGGTGGGGTTAATGAAAGTCATGGACCTGGATGGTCTGTCGTGAAAAGGAAAAAGGATGGCCATGCTATAAGTGCTGCTGACAGCAGTGGCTCTTCTAGCATTGAAAACGTGAAGAGGGTGAAGGTAGTGAAAAACAAAAGTAATGATGTGTCAGGGTGGAAAGTTGTAATCGTTTAAACGGGGTCTCTTATACACCCCATTTGATTAATCAATGCCGTAAAGAAATCGCATTAGCTCGGTTCATTGGTTATGTTAGACTGTTAATATTCTGTGCTGACCATGTTCAGCAAGGGAAGATTCTGAAAATGAAAACTCACAATGGGAAGAAAATCACAAGTCATGTCCCTGGAGCTTCGGCAAAGCTGAGAGGAATCATTTCTGGGGTTCCACTATCTATGCCCATAGATTATATAAAATTAAATGTAGAGGGGGGCATAGTGATTAAAGCCAAAACGCTGTTCAGTAAAAAAGAGGGGCAGATAAGTGAAAGCCTGTCAGTACTATTCATGTTTGAGAAGGTTTTAACTAAGAAAGTACAGATGGGCTTCCTGGCTTTCACTGTTAGAGAGTTTGTCCCACCTCCATTAAGGTGTTATAAATGCCAAAGAATGGGACATGTGGCAGCTCTGTGCAAAGTGGGGGGGAGCAGTGCAGCATTTGGTGGATGCCAGGTGCAGAAAGAGGTTAGAGAGGCCCAAATATATAAAATCACTCATAATGTATCCTATTCATCAGAATGATGGAGATATTAGGGTCAGTCCTGGAATAAGTGGACCTACTGTAGGAAATGCTGCTTACTGTATTTTGGTCCAGACACAGATACCAGATAGTTATAGACCAATAGCACTGACCTCTAACTTGGAAAAGAAGATAATCAACAGATTGTCATATTTCCTGGAACATAGAGGTTTATTGAGTCAATGTCAAAGTGGATTCCGTAAAGGTAGATCTACTTTGGATGCATTAGGTAAGGTGAGTAATGAAGTTGAAAAAACTCTGGCAATGAAAGAAGTAATGGCTAGTGTCTTTTTTGACATTGAAAAGGCTTATGACACTATTTGGAGAGAATGCCTACTGATTAAAATGGAAAGACTTGGTATTGGGGGGAGATTATATAACTGGGTTTTGGCCTTCTTATTTAATCACTCCTTTGAGTTAACATATGATCCATTTTATCTTATGCCAATGGAGTTGACAATGGTATTCCTCAAGGCAGTGTTATCAGTCCTATTTTGTTTAACATTAGGATTAACGGTGTGTTTTTCGAATGTAGGTAGGGGTATTGGGGCTTCCCTATATGCCGATCATTGAGCTATTTTGAAGAGGGGAAGCAATGTCTCTTGTGATCGAATTTATTCAAAAAGCTATAGTGGATGTTCAAAGATGGTGGTGATGTCTTGTATGTTCTTGATAATAATTGCTGATGATATACAGTTGTTTCTGTATGGCCAGCCTATGGGGAGACTTTCTAAGTACAAATATTTGGGTCTATGGCTCAATGAGCAATATACATGGAAAGATCATGTCAGACATGTTGAAACAAAGTGTAAGAAGGTGGTGCATCTTATGCGCTCGGTCTCTGGTTATGAATCTGGTGCTGACTGACCATCGTTGATGGATATTTATAGAGCTCTGATCAGGACGACAATTGATTACGGGTGTATAGTTTATGGAACAGCGGCAAAGACTTGGCTTCAGAGGCTGGACAGAATCCAGTATATACAGTGCCTTGCGAAAGTATTCGGCCCCCTTGAACTTTGTGACCTTTTGCCACATTTCAGGCTTCAAACATAAAGATATAAACTGTATTTTTTTGTGAAGAATCAACAACAAGTGGGACACAATCATGAAGTGGAACAACATTTATTGGATATTTCAAATTTTTTTAACAAATCAAAAACGGAAAAATTGGGTGTGCAAAATTATTCAGCCCCCTTAAGTTAATACTTTGTAGCGCCACCTTTTGCTGCGATTACAGCTGTAAGTCGCTTGGCGTATGTCTCTATCAGTTTTGCACATTGAGAGACTGTTTTCCCATTCCTCCTTGCAAAACAGCTCGAGCTCAGTGAGGTTGGATGGAGAGCATTTGTGAACAGCAGTTTTCAGTTCTTTCCACAGATTCTCGATTGGATTCAGGTCTGGACTTTGACTTGGTCATTCTAATTATTCATTATTCATTAGTCATTCATTATTTTTGAACCATTCCATTGTAGATTTTGCTTTATGTTTTGGATCATTGTCTTGTTGGAAGACAAATCTCCGTCCCAGTCTCAGGTCTTTTGCAGACACCATCAGGTTTTCTTCCAGAATGGTCCTGTATTTGGCTCCATCCATCTTCCCATCAATTTTAACCATCTTCCCTGTCCCTGCTGAAGAAAAGCAGGCCCAAACCATGATGCTGCCACCACCATGTTTGACAGTGGGGATGGTGTGTTCAGCTGTGTTGCTTTTACGCCAAACATAACGTTTTGCATTGTTGCCAAAAAGTTCAATTTTGGTTTCATCTGACCAGAGCACCTTCTTCCACATGTTTGGTGTGTCTCCCAGGTGGCTTGTGGCAAACTTTAAACAACACTTTTTATGGATATCTTTAAGAAATGGCTTTCTTCTTGCCACTCTTCCATAAAGGCCAGATTTGTGCAATATACGACTGATTGTTGTCCTATGGACAGAGTCTCCCAACTCAGCTGTAGATCTCTGCAGTTCATCCAGAGTGATCATGGGCCTCTTGGCTGCATCTCTGATCAGTCTTCTCCTTGTATGAGCTGAAAGTTTAGAGGGACGGCCAGGTCTTGGTAGATTTGCAGTGGTCTGATACTCCTTCCATGTCAATATTATCGCTTGCACAGTGCTCCTTGGGATGTTTAAAGCTTGGGAAATCTTTTTGTATCCAAATCCGGCTTTAAACTTCTTCACAACAGTATCTCGGACCTGCCTGGTGTGTTCCTTGTTCTTCATGATGCTCTCTGCGCTTTTGACGGACCTCTGAGACTATCACAGTGCAGGTGCATTTATACGGAGACTTGATTACACACAGGTGGATTGTATTTATCATCATTAGTCATTTAGGTCAACATTGGATCATTCAGAGATCCTCACTGAACTTCTAGAGAGAGTTTGCTGCACTGAAAGTAAAGGGGCTGAATAATTTTGCACGCCCAATTTTTCAGTTCTTGATTTGTTAAAAAAGTTTGAAATATCCAATAAATGTCGTTCCACTTCATGATTGTGTCCCACTTGTTGTTGATTCTTCACAAAAAAATACAGTTTTATATCTTTATGTTTGAAGCCTGAAATGTGGCAAAAGGTCGCAAAGTTCAAGGGGGCCGAATACTTTCGCAAGGCACTGTATCTTTAAGGATATGTATTGGTGAATTTAAATCAACATCTATATGTGCCTTACTAGTGGAAGCAGGTGAGATGCCTTTGGATATACGGTGTAAAAAAAATATCATTAGCTTATTGGGTTAGGCTGAAAGAATGTGAGGTTGAGCATTCCACTGCTACTGTTCTAGATGACTGTTGGGAATATACTGGTAATATAGTGGTTTTGGTTGGACAGTAGGAAAGCTTGCTGATGAGAGTGGTTTGAGGGAGTTGGAGGTTGGCCCTTCTGTGGTGATAAGGGAGTTTCCTCCATGGTTACTCCCAGATCCTGTTGTTTATCTAACCTTGGCAGAGAAAAGGAAAGATTGGTCAGAAGTCAGTGATATAGAGAAACTGGTTGACAATTATTTTGGTAGAAGTTTTTATGTTTTTTTACCGCTTTTCACAGATGGATCCAAGAACACAGATAGTGGGTGCACAGGAGCAGGCTTTTATGTTCCTGAATTGTATGTACAGATATGTAGAAGACTAACAGCTATACTCAGTATAACAGCTATATAACAGCTATCTATACTCAGTATACTCATTTGAACTGTTGGGGATAGTAGTTGCCCTCCAGTGGGTGGAGGACATACAACGTGTTAGAATTATAGTATGCTCAGATTCTCTGTCTGTATTGAATAGCTTTTCATCTGGTAAATCTAATAGCAAGGACTTACTATTGGAGGTATTAATGTTGTTATAGAGATTTCAGAGACTGGGTGTAGAAGTGAGATTCTGCTGGGTCCCAGCACGTTCGGGTGTGGAAGGGAATGAAATCGTTGACCAGTTAGCCAAAATAGCTTTAAACTTCTGTTCAAAGTTAGTATGGCTCTTTTCTGAGTTAGGTAGGAGGATTTAGAAATGTTGTAAAACGTGATTGACCATACACTCCAACACAGGAGGTGGCGGCATGCACCTCTAACGTTTGTTTGCGGACCGCCATTATATCATAGAAGAAGAACAAGCTCGCCGCGCTCCCGACAGTAGTAATTTGCGCGGCCCGTTTGCCGCTAACGGAGCTGGCTAGCTGAAAGGACTCGGAATTCTGTTGTCGGTGACACAAATCCAAGTCCATCTGTGGTTGTAAACAGACTGGACGGTGCAGTATTGAGGCGGCGAGCCCTTGGTCGAGAGTCTACATGCTAAATATGTGGAAAGTCCGAGAACTGGTGGATAAAGCGTGAGTATTCTTGCAGTTATCGTGTTGACGTTTTGTTGCAAGGCCCGTTTATGTTAAGGACAAGGGAATCACTGATCTCGTGACGTCACGCTGTTTTCTCAGCTGATGGCTCATTATGGGTAACGTTACTGTTTCAGCCTTGTGTACAACATGAAATAACGTTAAATCATGTATTCTCCTCTGATCTTTTTGCTAATGTCCATTCTAAGCATACATGCAAAGTAGCATCCCCATCCCCCTCTTCCAGGCTGCTAACTCAGGAAAGTAACGTTAGCTGATGATGTATGGTTAATGCTAACGCGTTAGTCTCATTCCGTGTCTCTGAATCGGTCCCTTTGATGTCCACTATCATCCATTTCCTGCTAACAATATTTGTTTTACATGGCTAGATGATTTCTTACTCAATTACAAAATTATAATGCAAGGCCCTCGCTCACTGCCACCTAACATTAGCTAGTTAGAAATCTTACAAAACGGGCAAATTTAGCGTAACATGAGCTAATTAGCTAGCATAGCTAAGCTAGCCACAATGACAGTCAAGACCTTTTCGTTTCATTGTGTCCATAACATTACCCACTATGGAAGTTAAACTTCATGACCATTCTATTGTTTTATAGTTAAAACGTTTTATACGACCACAATTACTGGCTAGTTAGTTAACTAGTTAGGTAGCTAGTTAGTTAATTATCTAAGCCAGCAGCAGCTAACATGTATTTGTCTGTGCACTAACCTACTGTATTGTAGCCAGCTGCCGGTTAGCTTCAGGAGGGCTTTGCAGCAGAGCCTAAGAGCTGTATGCCGAATAGGGTAAACAGGCTCCTCATGCCTCTCATCAAACACTTTGACTGAAAGTGCACCTGAACCACAAGGAATGCAACACAGCACCAACATAATCTCTTAGCTAACGTCTCACTGGGGGGCATTTTCTTTATAGCTAGTTGACATGAGCTAAATTAGACTAGTATTCCACCAGCAGCACAAACGATGTCACCCTCATATGGTAATGAGGAAACCTTAAATAAAAGGTATTGCATTTGAATCAATGGTCACTTCTATTGTGCCAACAAGAAAATACAGGAAGTAATTTATGAAAACAAATTAAAAAGTATCGGTTTTAAAAACATTTTTTTCAGACCATACTAATGAAAAAGGTATGTTGACACTGGTATGTTGAGATTATTGGGCTGTTGAGAGAACTAACTATTCTACCTGTTTTAGCAAAAGTGGGGCATGAAATACGCAGTAGGGTCTCCACAAACCAAATATGGTTCATTTTTGTGTTGCATGGCCTGCTAGTGACTTTTCACTCTGCCCCTTCCATAGCCCCCAATGCAATACACTGTAATAGGCTGTACATGGGATACATATTGGCTTGTAGAGAGAACTTTTCTACCTGTGTTGAATATCAGTTGGAGATGCAAAACAGGTTTTTGGGGGGTGCTGAGTAGTATTTCTGTCTGTAATAAAGCTATTTTGTGTGGGAAAAACTCAATTCTGAGTGGCTGGGCCTGGCTCCCCCGTGGCTGAGCCTGGCTCCCCCGTGGCTGAGCCTGGCTCCCCCGTGGCTGGGCCTGGCTCCCCCGTGGCTGGGCCTGGCTCCCCAGTGGGGAGGGCATAGGCCCACCCACTGGGGAGCCAGGCCCACCCATGGTTGAACCCCTGCCCAGTAATGTGAATTCCCTAGATTAGGGCCTAATGAATTTCTTTCAATATACATTAGATTTACGTTTAGATTTTTTTTTTAAAGGGTCGACTATCTTTTTTTATTTTGTGTGTCTGTTGATTTCAGGACCATGGATAGTACCAGGTCATTTAAAGCAGTGTTTTTGGATATGTACGACACACAGGTCCCCCTCCAAAATTACAGATATTTGGTTAGTAGAGACCTAGCTTTGTTGCAAACCAGGTTTCCCATAAACAGAGGCCTGAGAAAGTTCCATGGCAGAAATCCGCTAAAGACGGGTTGGAGCCTGGTGAAATCACTGACGCCTTGCAACACGTCAAACCAATCAAATGCCCTGCTTGGGCAGAGCTTCAAAGGTGCTCACCAGATTAGTGTCATAGGAGCTACACTGCATGAGGACAAAATAAGCACGGGTGACAAAACATTTTAGAATGTTTGCAGCATGCTGGTTTTCACAGCATTTCTCTGTTATTTGGAGATTAGCTAAAGCTGCAGCAAGATGGGAGAAATGGTCTACAATGCTGACCATATTAATACTTGTAATGTTGTTTCTGAAGTGATATTTGGCGGTAAAGGCTAGCATGAGGGACAATAAGTAGCAAGACACAATGAGGCTAGTTATGAGAAAAGTTAACTAACCTTGTAAGATACCTAGGTATAACTAACTTGCTAGTAGTGCTGAGCGATTAGTGCTTTTTGAGGTTCGCTAGGTTTCGGGTTGATTATAAAAAATACATTCATTTCGGTTTTCGATTATTTGGGTTGAATGCTGTAACACAGAATAAAACAGTTAATAAAAGTCCCGTGATGGTAGTGACTGCCCATTACTGTTTATCACCTATTAACTATAATTTATTCACATTACTTTAATAAAATATTTCAGTTGTGTATATTACATTTGTTGTTATTTGATGACTTTATTATTTCATTCCAAGTCAACATCTCATCTCTAGAGCTGCTGTTTGACAAATCACTATTTTGTCATTTTTTAAAAGTAAATAAGGCATACTTTTATGACTGCTGAATACCAACTATAAGTCACTTAGATCATGTGTTTTCAGGTAGAGAAAGCCCTGCAAAGCAACTGCTTTCAATCCCTCTTGCGAGTTCTCTCTTCGGTTCTGTCAACAAGGTCTCTGCGTCTGCTCCACACAGACTGAGACCGGACAAGTAAGCGGGCGCTCAATGTGATTATGATCATTGTAGTTAATTACCACATTTTCTGTGCTAAACTGTGTAGAATATTGGCCTGTTGGAAACTACAACTCCCTACTACATCTCACAATTCGGGCTTGATCTCAACAGAAACTGAGCATCGATCTCACAGAAAAAAACAAACTAAATGGAA
Source organism: Oncorhynchus mykiss (assembly GCF_013265735.2). NCBI lineage: Eukaryota > Metazoa > Chordata > Actinopteri > Salmoniformes > Salmonidae > Oncorhynchus > Oncorhynchus mykiss. The sequence continues at coordinate 54,539,394 of NC_048576.1, read as the reverse complement.
TTCAAATAATTGAACCGACATTCAATAATATATTTTTCAGTTAATCACTCAGAACAAATATTTTTTCAAGGCACTGTATCCCATGTACAGTGTATTGCATTGAGGGCTATAGAGTGGAGAACGAAGTGCTGCTGGATATGTACGCCAGTCCCCCTCCAAATCTAACCATATTTGGTTAGTAAAGACCCTATTGCGTATTTTTCACCCGACAACTTCTCTACAACTAGTAAGTATCCCCCATACAGTGTATTGTATCGCAGTGAATAGTGTGGGTGGAGTAAGGAGTCATCAGCACTCTGTATTAAACCTGTTGCCCATCACAAGTTAAATAAAAACAAGAGACCATTTAAATTTAGCAGACTATTGAGTAATTCCAATAACATAACTGTATTTTTAAAAATATATTTCTTTTAAATATAACCTACACATGAAGCTAGCTTTCAACATATGTGTAAACTTTCAAAATAAATGCTACTGTAAATAATACAATGTTCAAAATAAAATGCTTCAAATTATCTTTTAAACTTTTTTCTAGGTAGTTGCAATTTGGGTTGGGGGGTATACAGTTTTCATATTGGCATACTGTCCTTCTCATCGGGGGATTTACAGTATTACCGTCTTAGTACACATGGGGGTGGTAAAAATGCAACAACAAAAAAGCTCATTGCGTGTCTTATCAGATAGAATTTGCACAAAGTATTAGCAAATTTCAATACAAGCTGCTAGCTAAATATGCTAACGAGCGCAAACGAAAATAAACTATTTGCAAAGACCGGGAGGAGCAGACGGGCAAGAAGGGAGAGGAGAAAAAATAAACGCACGGAAATCAAGAACTCATCCAAAACGCTTTGACTTCTCAAACACGACAGAAAGCTAACACTATATGATGCCCGATCTCCTTATTAATTCAGTCACTTACATAGATACCTAGCAAGTTAAACCAAATACAAAGCTGGAATCACCAGCTCCTGCTTTCTCCTGTTGTGCTATTTACAAACAAACATGTAACTCGCTCAACTTTTCTGGGGAACTAAGCTTCATATTGTGACAGGTGAAATGAAGAATGCAATCTGCTTTTATCTCCTAACATATTGCACAAGTTGACTGCAGGTATTTAACTTAAATTGGCTACAAATATTCACATTTATTGAAAAACTTCAAATAGTTTTGACGTTATTGAAAAACCATCCCCTGGCTTTTTCCAAGTACCCCGGTATACCGCCCAAGCCTAGTTCTAATGCTGTGAAAAACAGTTGTACTGCACTAGTGCTAAGAAAATCGATAATCCCAACATTTAGCTTGTCTTTGCAGGGGCACTCTTATTTTGAAATGTGCTGCCAGCATAATATCCTGATGCTCGGAGAACAGAAATCAAAATTAGTGTGTTGCACATGAGCTCATATGTCGGCTATGGACATTTTGTACTGCATGGTGCTTACCAGACATTATTTCAATTAATCGCTAGAGGGGTTTGAAGTTTGTATACCCTGGCAACACTTATTTAATCATTCCTGCGTCAGTATTGGAGAAGTTCAAATTGCTTAGTGCAACCGTTTATGTCAACACAGCTAGCTATGATCATGAGAAAAGCCTCTGTGGCACAAATATCTTGCATTGCAAGCCCTGCAGCTTAGTGCTTCAAGGTTGTGCAAGATGTTGTAAGGGTAGCTAAGTAACCACAAAGTATAAAATAGAAAGACATTTTGTCCTGAGGCATAGCCCACTTCTCATAGGAAAGAGCGTATTTGACCTCTGGGTTGAAATGTGCAGTCACTGTGGTCATTTGACTAATACAGTTTTGAAACCAAGTGGTGTGTTTCTAGCACTTCTCTCCCTATGCCAGCATAAAGTCATGGCAGTTCTTGTATCAACCCTGCATACAACCACTTTCTGCAGGATTACCTTTCTCATGCTTTTAAGTTAGGCTTAATATAGGGAGGGACTTAAATACCATCACTGGTCTAGCCATTCAGGACCTATTGAAAATAGCCTATTTATAATCTGCTGTGTTTTGATTTGAATCAAAAAGTTTATTTGCATGCAGAGTAGTTTCAAATCATGCATACACTTTAGTCATAAAGAATGCATGAAATGAGAATGCTGATGAGCAGTAGAAAGAGGTGAAGGATATGAATGGCGTATTCTGATGCAAAACTTCGCCCACCTCCCCAATGAATGGCGCTCTGATGTCACTGTGACCTCTGATCTTCAATTATGTGCTTGTTGAGATGGAGGTTTGTAAGGTGCAAAGCCAGGCTAGACTCCATGTAGGTAGACAAGATACTGCCTCCATTGTCTGACTGAATGCACTCATCCTTGATTCCAAACAGAAGGTTTGTAAAGGAAGAGGTTTCTTTCATTGTGCAAACAGACAAACGAGCCCAGTAATTGAAAAGTGTCCTTTCTGGCTTCTTGTCTCCTCATTTTGAAAGGAACTCCATGGTTTTATGAAGGACTGTAAACATCAATTTACCGGAAAATGATTCCCTATAGACTTCAATGGTTTTAAAGCATTGGGCAAGTAACCGAAAGGCGGCTAGGTGAAAAATCTGTCTGTGCCCTTGAGCGAGGCGCTGAACCATAATTTATAAGTCGCTCTGGACAGTAGCGTCTGCTAAATGACTAAAATGTAACATTTAATGGAGGAAATGCTAGCTAGCTATATACATTTCAGCTGTCCTGCTAAAGGCTAGCCAGAGCCCTGATTAAAAATGTTCTAAATGTATAATCCGCAAGCTAGCTCAGCTCCTAATTGCAGTGTTGGATAGATTGCTAGCTAACATGTTCCATCTATGAAAATAGCGACAATTATCTCACTTTATTTCAACTTATCCAATCTTTACCCGGCACTGGGCATCTGTAGCTAGCCCATCTGTAGCTAACATTAGCTAGCCCATCTGTAACACCCCTCAGCTAGCTGAGTTCTGTTTATTTAATTATTTTACATATTGTTTGAACACCAAATGGCCACAAGCTGCCTGCCAGTAGGTGGAAGCTAGCTGGATAACGAACTAGCTAACTAGATAGCCAATGCTATTGCTGAGGCAGGGATATCTTGCCAGCGCGCATTGGGTGACTGCAGCAGTCCTATAACGTTAGCAAGCAAAGACAACCCGTGTTTTCAATGTAGAAGCTGGCTTGGTAGCACACATTTCCTTAACTGATTCCGATGATGGCTCCATAGACTGCCATAAGTTAGCTGACCCAACTCAATGATGAAGGAAGTTCATCAGAAACTTTCTTCACCATAGAGTTGCGTTTTAGCGAGTTGCTGAGCTGGGGATATGGGGTTATCATAAATTGTACTAGCTAGCTAGCTACTTCTCTGTTCTGGCATAAACCATAGCCTACATGTCGACATGTAATCATTGAAATGTGAGATTTGTTTTCAACTGCTAGCCTGCTACCAGGTTTGGACTAGTTGCCTGCTTGCTTGCTAGTAGCTAATGTTATACACAGAAAATAACAGACTCACTTTAAAGGATGATATTTTTACTTGGCTGTGATCTGATATCATTCTACACTGAGTGTACAAAACATGCTCTTTCCATGAGACTGACAATGTGAATCCAAGTAAATGCTATGATCCTTTATTGATGTCACTTATTAAATCCACTTTAATCAGTGTAGATGAAGGGGAGGAGATGGGTTAACAAATGCTTTTTAAGCCTTGAGACAATGGGCAAGAATAAGGTACCCTGTTCAAAAAGTGCCTTTGAACAGGGTATGGTAGTAGATTTCATGTATGTATGTATGTATGTATGTATGTATGTATGTATGTATGTAATAATTACAACAATAGTGAATAAACACTTATTTTTAACTTAATATAATACATAAATAAAAATACATTTAGTCTCATATAAATAGTGAAACATGTTCAATTAGGTTTAAATAATGCAAAAACACTGTGTTGAAGAAAGTAAAAGTGCAATATGTGCCATCTAAAAAAAGCTAACGTTTAAGTTCCTTTTTCAAAACATGAGAACATATGAAGGCTGGTGGTTCCATTTAACATGAGTCTTCAATATTCCCAGTTGAGAAGTTTTAGGTTGTGGTTATTATAATCAAATACAATTTTATTGGTCACATACACATGGTTAGCAGATGTTAATATGAGTGTAGCAAAATGCTTGTGGTTCTAGTTCCGACTGTGTAGTAATATCTAACAAGTAATCTAACAATTTCACAACTACCTTATACACACAAGTGTAAAGGATCGAATAAGAATATGTACACATATATGGATGAGAGATGGCCTTGTGGCAGAGGCAAGATGCAGTAGATGGTATAGAGTACAGTATATACATATGAGCTGAGTAATGTATGGTATGTAAACATTATATAAAGTGGCATTGTTTAAAGTGACTAGTGATGCATTTATTATATCCAATTTTTAATTATTAAAGTGGCTAGAGATTTGAGTCAGTATGTTGGCAGCAGCAACTTGTAATCGATGAACAGCATTCTTACATGGGTATTCCTCTTGTCCAGATGGGTTAGGGCAGTGTGATTGCGTCGTCTGTGGACCTATTGGGGCGGTAAGCAAATTGGAGTGGGTCTAGTGTCAGGTAGGGTGGAGGTGATATGATCCTTGACTAGTCTCTCAAAGCACTTCATGATGACGGACATGTGCTACGGGGCGATAGTCATTAAGCTCAGTTACCTTAGCTTTCTTGGGAACAGCAACAATGGTGGCCCTCTTGAAGCATGTTGGAACAGCAGACTGGAATAGGGATTGATTGAATATGTCCGTAAACACACGAGCCAGCTGGTCTGCGCATGCTCTGAGGACGCGGCTAGGGATGCCGTCTGGGCCGGCAGCCTTGCGAGGGTTAACACTTTTGAATGTTTTACTCACGTTGGCTGTGGTGAAGGAGAGCCTGCAGGATTTGGTAGTGGGCTGTGTGAGTGGTACTGTATTGTCCTCAAAGCGAGCAAAGAAGTTTTTTAGTTTGTCTGGGATCAAGACGTCGGTGTCCGCGGCGGACACCGGTTTCCTTTTTGTAATCCGTTATTGACTGTAGACCCTGCCACATACGTCTCGTGTCTGAGCCGTTGAATTGTGAGTCTACTTTGTCTCTATACTGACGCTTAGCCTATTTGATTGCCTTGCGGAGGGAATAGTTACACTCTTTGTATTCAGTCATGTTTCAGGTTGCCTTGCCATTATTAAAAGCAGTGGTTTTTGCTTTCAGTTTTGCGCAAATGCTGCCATCAATCCACGGTTTCTGGTTGGGGATGGTTTTAATGGTCACCATGGGTACAACATCACCGATGCACTTGCTAATAAACTCGCTCACCAAATCAGCATATACATCAATGTTGTTGTCTGAGGCTATCCGGAACATATCCCAATCCATGTGATCGAAGCAATCTTGTGTGGAATCTGATTGTTCAGACCAGCGTTGAACAGACCAGAGAATGGGCCTTTCACTTTTTAGTTTCTGTCTATAGGCTGCTAGCAACAAAATGGCGTCGTGGTCAGATTTGCCGAAATGAGGGCGAGGGAAGGCTTTGTATGCTTCGCGGAAGTTATAGTAGCAATGATCCAGAATGCTGCCGGCCCGGGTCACACATTCGATATGCTGATAAAATTTAGATTAGCTTTGTTAAAATCCTCAGCTACAATAAATGCAGCCTCAGGATTTTTTGTGGTTTCCAGTTTACGTAGAGTTCAATGAAGTTCTTTCAGGGCCATCAAGGTGTCTGCTTGGGGGGGATATACTCATTATAATCGAAGATAATTCTCTTGGTAGATAATGTGGTCGGCATTTGATTGTAAGGAATTCTAGGTCAGGTGAACAAAAGGACTTGAGTTCCTGTATGTTATGATCACACCAAAACTCGTTAATCATAAGGCATACACACCCGTCCTTCTTCTTACCAGAGAGATGTTTGTTTCTGCCAGCGCGATTGCGTGAAGAAACCGGGTGGCTGTACCGACTCTGATAACGTATCACAAGTGAGCCATGTTTTCATGAAACAGAGAATGTTACAATCTCTGATGTCTCTCTGGACGGCAACCCTTGCTCAAATTTTGTCTACCTTGTTCTCAAGAGACTGAACATCGGTGAGTAGCATACTCAGGAGCGGTGAGCAATATGCCCGTCTACGCTGTCTGACCAGAAGACCGCCCCTTCTGCGGCGCCGTTGTTTTGGGTTGCCTACTGGGATCCGATCCATTGTCCTGGGTGGTGGTCCAGACGGAGGATCCACTTCGGGAAAGTCGTATTCCTGGTCGTAATGTTGGTAAATTGACGTTGCTCTTATATCCAATAGTTCTTCCCGGCTGTATGTAATAAGATTTCAGATTTCCTGGGGTAACTGTGTAAGAAATCATTTTAATGCTATCTTTATGTATTATCTTATGTATATCTAGCAACTTACCTTGGCTCCTTGCTGCACTCGCGTAACAGGTGGTCAGCCTGTTAGTCTCCTTGTGGAGTGCAATGTAATCGGTCATAATCGGCATCCAAAAATGCAGATTGCCGGTTAATCAGTCGACCTCTAGTATCAAGAATGGTCCACCTTTCAAAGGAGATCCAGCCAACTTGACACAATTGGAGTCAATATGGGTCAGCGTCCCTGTGAAACTCTTTCAACAACTTAGAGTCCAAGCCCCGAAGAATTGAGACTGTTCTGAGGGCAAAAGGGCATGTGCGATTCAATATTAGGAAGGTGTTCCTAATGTTTTGTACACTCAGTGTATATCATCTATGAATAAGTGAACAGGAACAGGTTATCATTGCTCATTGTTTATTGCGAACCAACAGTGTTGGCACACTAACCTAACTTCCTGGCTCACTATGGCCGTCTGCTGGATTATTTTGGGATTACACAATGAAATATCACAGTGACATTGATAATGGTTCATATTATTGGAAAGTCAATTTTGCCGGTTCATTACAGTACTGTCAACTACACTGAAAAAACATCTAAACTTAACATGTAAAGTGCTAGTCACATATTTAATGAGCTCAATAAAATATCCCCCAAATTTTCTCTACGCACAAAAAAAGCTTACTTCGCTCAAATTTTGTGCACACATTTCTTTACATCCCTGTTAGTGAGCATTTTGTCTTGTCGAGATAGGCCATACCTGACAGGTGTGACCTATCAAGAGGCTGATTAAACAGCATGATTGTTACACAGGTGCACCTTGTGCTGGGGACAATAAGAGGCCACTCTAAAATGTGCAGTTTTGAATGAACAATGACGCATTTTATTTTAACTTAATATAATACATCAATAAAATCAATTTAGCCTCAAATAAATAATGAAACATGTTCAATTTGGTTTAAATAATGCAAAAACACAGTGTTGAAGAATAAAGTAAAAGTGCAAATGTGCCATGTAACAAAGCTAATGTTTATGTTCCTTGCTCAGAACATGAGAACATATATGAAATCTGGTGGTTCAATATTCCCAGTTCTTCAGTATTTCCAGTTCAGAAGTTGTAGTTATTATAGGAATTATGATGCGTCGACTATTACTCCCTATACCATTTGTATTTCATATACAGTTGAAGTCAGAAGTTCACATACACCTTAGCCAAATACATTTAAACTCCGTTTTTCAAAATTCTTGACATTTAGTCCTAGTAAAAATTCCCTATTTTAGGTCAGTTAGGATCACCACTTTATTTTAAGAATGTGAAATGTCAGAATAATAGTAGAGAGAATATAATATTTCAGCTTTTATTTCTTTCATCACATTCCCAGTGGGTCAGAAGTTTACATACACTCAATTAGTATTTGGTAGCGTTGCCTTTAAATTGTTTAACTTGGGTCAAATGTTTCAGGTAACCTTCCACAAGCTTCCCACAATAAGTTGGGTGAATTTTGGCCAATTCCTCCTGACAGAGCTGGTGTAACTGAGTCAGGTTTGTAGGCCTCCTTGCTCGCACACTCTTTTTCAGTTCTTCCCACAAATTTTCTATAGGATTGAGGTCAGGGCTTTGTTATGGCCACTCCAATACCCAGACTTTGTTGTCCTTAAGCCATTTTGCCACAACTTTGGAAGTATGCTTGGGGTCATTGTCCATTTGGAAGACCCATTTGCGACCAAGCTTTAACTTCCTGACTGATGTCTTGAGATGTTACTTCAATATATACACATTATTTTCCTTCCTCATGCAGCCATCTATTTTGTGAAGTGCACCAGTCCCTCCTGCAGCAAAGCACCCCCACAACTTTGCTGCTGTTCTAGGATTGATTTGCACTTTTCGCACCAAAGTACGTTCATCTCTAGGAGACAAAATGTGTCTCCTTCCTGAGTGGTATGACGACTGCGTGGTTTCATGGTGTTTATGAACATGGTACCTTCAGGCATTTGGAAATTGCTCCCAAGGATGAACCAGGCTTTGCTGATTTCTTTAGATTTTCCATGATGTCAAGCAGAGAGGCACTGAGTTTGAAGGTAGGCCTTGAAATACATCCACAGGTACACCTCCTATTGACTAAAATTATGTCAATTAGCTTATCAGAAGCTTCTAAAGCCATGAGATCCTTTTCTGGAATTTTCCAAGCTGTTTAAAGGCACAGTCAACTTAGTGTATGTAAACTTCTGACCCACTGGAGTTGTGATACAGTGAATTATAAGTGAAATAATGTAAACAATTGTTAGAAAAATGACAAAGTAGATGCCAAAACTATAGTTTGTTAACAAGAAATTTGTGGAGTGGTTGAAAAGGTTTTAATGACTCCAATAGAGGTCGACCGATTATGATTTTTCAACGCCGATACCGATTATTGGAGGACCAAAAAAGCCGATACCGATTAATCGGCCGATTTGTTTTATTTATTTGTCATAATGACAATTTCAACAATACTGAATGAACACTTATTTTAACTTAATATAATACATTTAAAAATTCAATTTAGCCTCAAATAAATAATGCAAAAACAAAGTGTTGGAGAAGAAAGTAAAAGTAAAAAGCAATACGTGCCATGTAAGAAAGCTAACGTTTAAGTTCCTTGTTTGCATGAGAACATATGGAATCTGGTGGTTCCTTTTAACATGAGTCTTCAATATTCACAGGAAATTAGTTTTAGGTTGTAGTTATTATAGGAATTATAGGACTATTTCCCTCTATACCATTTGTATTTCATTAACCTTTGACTATTGGATGTTCTTATAGGCACTTTAGTATTGCCAGTGTAACAGTATAGCTTCCGTCCCTTTCCTCGCTTGAACCAGGAACACAACGACAACAGCCACCCTCGAAGCAGCGTTACCCATGCAGAGCAAGGGGAACAACCACTCCAAGTCTGAGCGAGTGACGTTTGAAACGCTATTAGCGCGCACCCTGCTAACTAGCTAGCCATTTCACATCGGTTACACCAGCCTAATCTCGGGAGTTGATAGGCTTGAAGTCATAAACAGCGCAATGCTTGACGCACAACGAAGAGCTGCTCGCAAACGCAGTAAAGGGCTGTTTGAATGAATGCTTACGAGCCTGCTGCTGCCTACCACCGCTCAGTCAGACTGCTCTATCAAATCATAGACTTAATTATAATAAACACACAGAAATAAGAGCCTTTGGTCATTAATATGGTCAAATCCGGAAACTATAATTTCGAAAACAAAACGTTTATTATTTCAGTGAAATACGGAACCATTCTGTATTTTGTCGAACAGGTGGCATCCATAAGTTAAAATATTGCTTACATTGCACAACTTTCAATGTTATGTCATAATTATGTAAAATTCTGGCAAATTAATTACGGTCTTTGTTAGGAAGAAACACAGTTCACAACGAGCCAGGCGACCCAAACTGTTGCTTATACAGTAACCTTGACTCTGCTTGCACTGAACGCAAGAGAAGTGACAATTTCCCTAGTTAATATTACCTGCTAATATGCAGGTTTAAAAAATATATATTTCTGTGTGTTGATTTTAAGAACGGCATTGATGTTTGTGGTTAGGTTCATTTGTGCAACAAATGTGCTTTTTTTTGCGAATGCACTTTTGTTAAATCATCACCCGTTTGGCAAAGTTGAATTACGCTGTGATTCGATGATAAATTAACAGGCACCACATTGATTATTGACAAGCTAGTTAACCTAGTAATATCATCAACCATGTGTAGTTAACTAGTGATTATGTGAAGATTGATTGTTTTTTATAAGATAAGTTTAATGCTAGCTAGCAACTTACCTTGGCTCATTGCTGCCACAAGGTCCTTTTGACGCTGCACTCGCGTAACAGCTGGTCAGCCTGCCACGCAGTTTCCTCATGGATTGCAATGTCATTGTCCAAAAAGGCCTATTTCCTGATTGTTATGAAAACTTGAAATCGGCCCTAATTAATCGGTCGACCTCTAGTATCAAGAATGGTCCACGTTTCAAAGGACGACCTCTAGTCTCAAGTTTTTAGGGAGCGTTCAATTGGCATGCTGACTGCAGGAATGTCCACCAGAGCTGTTGTTAATTTCTCTAAATACTGAACAGAACCATTAACATAACTTTCTCCAGCCAGGAAACAAATGTGCTTGCTATTGTTACATAACAATAATTTATTATATAGCAGACAGAGGCTCCAGTCGAGTGCCTGTTTTATGGACAGAGCTTGCAGTCAAGTGACAGTAGTGGATGCTGCCTGAGATGAGAGGCTAGTCGATGGGTCATTGGGCCGTATAGCCTATACCTAGAGGTCATTCTGAGTACTCTGTGGCTGATCAATTATATCTGTCTGAGAATTAAGTTGAGACATTGATGGGAGGAACTTTGAGAGTGATCCTCTAGTATTTCTTTCTAGTTTTTTTTATTTTTCTTTTAGGTTATAATACAAAGGTATTCCATCTGTTATTGCGCAAGAGAAGTCATTTATTATTTGAATGATGACTTTGCTTCAAGGCCCACTCCCCACTCTTTGTGAAGGCATGAGTCCTGTGTTCAGTATGACAAACCATGATATTGATGATATCATTGATTTGACTAACAATATCCCCTATGACGGCTTCTTCATGTCCTGGCTGTGTTTTTAGTTCTTTTGACTTTCTCTGCCAGTTAATGGACAGAAAGTCCCATCTAATGCAGTAAGATCAATATCATGGCGGGACTGATGGCTTTGTGTGGGGAGATCTCAGAAGGCGTCACTCTGTGGAGAATGAAAAATGTCAAACATTGCACTATTATGTGGAGAGATGTGATCTGTTGAAGGGAGCAGAGGAAACCTGCTCCTGAAGACATGAGAGAGAGGAGGGGAGTTTTGACAACTCTCGCTCTGATAAGATCTGAGGACTCGCAAACTCTTGCGAAGACAAACGTGAAGAAATGATCCGTCCATGTTTTCTTCCAACGCTTTTTGAGAAGTTCTTCAGCTTGCCCTTAGCTGGCCTCACTGTCTAGGCTGAACCATGTCATGACTGAGCCACCCTTTTAGCAAATGCAAATGATCCTTTTAGGCTACAGTAATGAACAGAACTTCAGTCCATCAGCCAACCTGCAAATACATTTTATCAGTAAATGATCTTCCTAGGCATGACTCCCAGCAGTACAGTATTCTATATCCTCCCAGCACACTGCAGTGTGATCAGCGCCACTTCTGTGTGAGTAGCTTCAGGAATAGACCTACTCCAAATCAACCGAGCTTGCAGGCTGCATCCCCCAGGGACTTTTCTCCCTGGCAAATGTCCTTGTCCGTCCAGTGCCTCTTGCTTCTAATGAGCGTCAGTGAGCGGAGCGCTCTCAACCTCCCTCCCTCCCTCGCTGCTGTTGTCCCCTGTGTCCCCTTCATTACTCTCACCACTATCTCCATTTGAAAACTGACCTCTAGAACCACTGTTCCTCAGAAGCAGCAGGTGATGTTTATCTTCTAGTGTAGGAGGAGGGAGAGAGGAGAGTGAGGACTGGAGCAACTAGAGGTTGTTTCATGTGCAGGGCTTTGGCTTTTCAGCAGTGGCCCGCTAGGCTGTGTTCTCCACTGCATGTGTAAATAAGCAGGCACATCCTGAGCAGAACAGACGCGGCAACGGCGGGCCTACTGAACAAAGAGGCCCAGGATGCAGAGAGTTGGAAGGGAAGCCTGGGCTCTGTCTGTTTCCTTCTCCCTTTCAGTCAGAGCCACTGCTCACCTTCTTTTGTCTCATCTTCAGCTGAATATTTTTCACACAGCGGGCCCTTCTGTCGGTGTGTGTGTTTTCTAGGCTGTTTGAAATGTAAGCACATCGCCGGTACGCTTGCCGTTCAGGCCATCTGCTTTTATAAACCGCTGTCATTCATTATTCAGTGGACTAGGATTTCCCTCATCTTGGAGCAGCTTTGCTGTGGAGAAGCACTCGCTCTCTGTCACTCATGCTGGTGCATGGACACTGACTGTATAAATTCTCTCTGCGTTTGTTAATCCATCCACCATGAAGCACACATGCTTCATACACCTAAAGAAGTGTATTCCGTTTCATTGAATGTCCAGTTCTACCCAATGTTCTGTTTGGAACAAACCGGCTTGAGCTGTGGCCATTTGTTGATCTAGAGCAGAGTCCCCTTTTTGTAGGCCTGCGAATCAACCCCCCCCCCCCCCCCCCCCCCCCCCCATCAGGGTCTCAACTTGCTGTTGAGAGTTAGAATAGTAGAATACACAAGGTGAAATTTCAACATTTGATTGTGCATCAGCAGTTTTGTCAGTCACTGACACACACATTTTTTTTAGATTGGTAATTTACAGTAGTCTAGCCAGCCGTATAAACTTGTAGTAATCATGGTCGAATTACTGACCAGAAGCCCCTATTGATCTTTCACTCAGATATATTAAAAACTGCAAACATTTCTCTCCGCCTTATGGCAAAATATGTAGAATTCCAGCAAACTTGCGTTTGAACTCAAAAGCTAAAATGTTCTGCAACAAAAATTCACCTAGAGCCCCCAAAAGGCTAACTGCAGCTCTAACTGCATGTGTGGGTATGGATGTCGGTACACAGACCCGCGAGCCACTGCGGCTGCCACTGCGGCTCCACATGATGAGTTCAGATTTTTTGTGGCCCCCACCCCTTCAAAGTTGGACATCCCTGATCTAGAGTCTCTGTGTAGCCTATGGGTGATCGGTTGGCCGTTATCTCAGGCTTCAAGTTTGTTTATTCGTCAAATACATATGATATACATTTGAGTACAGTGCAATGAAATGCTTACTTGCAGACTTGATATAATTGGCTCGTTCATCTCTCTCGTCTCGTCATTCTTTCCCCAGCTCTATTCCATTGTCCTCCCATCTGTCACTGAGCACTTTACCCTTGACCTCCTAAGGATCTGAGCACCCGTCTGTGGCAAAGCCCTGGCTAAACCCAGCCAGCAGCCAGATTTTGACTAGCCTAATCAGACCAGTGGTCACTTAAGGCGCCAGCTAGCCGAACCGAAGGAGTGTGCTCGCATACTCCCTTCAAAGACCTCCGCTTAAAAATGTTTGAAAAAAGCTTCAATAGTTCTGATTGTCCATTTTGAGACACTGCAACCAGTATTCACTTCCTAAAAAGTCAGAATTAATCTATGATAATTTAAGAAATCTGTCATTACCTTACCTGTTTTTGCCAAAGAGATCTAAGCCCCGCAATTTTAAATCTAACTAAGATGTTTGGTACAGTACTTTTCAATTAAACAATGTGCATGAAAATGGGTTATCTCTTGTTGAATGACTACAGACTTTATTGAAGAATCCCTACTGTTGACCAACCGCTGACGAAGCGGCTTAGACTTTGAACTTTGGCTTGCCTCCAGAAAATATATTGTGTGCCCGAACAGCCCAAAAAGAACTAACCGAAGTCCAAAACAAACAAACAACTTCACAAAATGTTGTCATAATATATGCACAAACTCATGCAGACTCCTTTAGGGCCACCTCCACTACTCTAGACCCCCGGTAGGTTACTGTGTGCAAACAAATGTAGGCAAATAGACTGAGTGTGAAATAGGTTGAATAGGGAGGGGAATTGTAAATATGCTTTTCCATGTAGTGTTGTGGATTGTCCGATCTCTTCGCTAGGCTGATATTAGGGTCAGGAATTAAGTCAATCTCCCTTCCTATCGATAGGGCTCTAGAGCCATAAAATGTGATCTTTTTTATTTTTTTTGCCATCAGCAACATGTGGGAGAGCTTGGCATGTGTTGTGAACCTGAACTAATCTGTGAACCTGCGTTTCTGGATTTAATAAACCCTCTTGGATGTTATTAGTTTATTCTAAACCAGAGTAAATTGATCCATCTCAAGTCCTCTGCCAAATCCAGGGATCCGTTCCAAAAGCTGGTTTAATCACAGATTTCCTTTTGCTGCGAGTTGCAGAAAGAAACATGTCGGCTTAGGGTTGTGCACAGTGCACATGTAGGCTGCATTTCCTGCCCTGTGAGAACAGGTGTTCAAACGTCAATCTCTCAGACCTGACCAAGTTTCTGTTCCTCTAACTCTTCCATCATCCATGTCCCAATCTGTGGTAATGGCTTCCGGTGCTGCGTACCTGGCTCTCCACTCAACCTGCTCCCTCCCTGTGCAGGTGTGTCTTTGGAATTTATTGAGTGTGGGAGTGAAGGAAGTGTCTGTTTTCTGTCTAAATGACAGTAGGGATGATTAGTAAAAGTGCTGGCTATGATTAGTAAAAGTGCTGGCAGCTGCAGGGGAAGGAAGAGTCTGTTGGGCCATGGGGAGAATCTCAATTGCATACTCCTTGCCGCCTCAAAACCCCTTGGATGAGAAAGCCAGAGGTCCCTCCCATCTGGCCTTCTCCTCCAATGGGTTTTGAGTAGGAGGCAAATCGAGAGGATGCGAGCAGAATGGCATTGAGATTCTCCAGAGTCTTGACTCCTCTGTCCTTTTCACACATCTGCCTGGTCAGGGATGACCGAAGAAGGGTTAGCGCAGCGTGTCCCAAACTAGGGGTCAAGGACCCCATGTCGGTTTGCCTGATTTTGAAAATAATGTAGTGAAAAACCTAAATAAAATAAATACAATTGTGCTTGGTTCATAGAACCGGGGTTAGTCAGTAACGGTTGTAATAAACAGAGCGCTTTTGTTTTCTTTCTACAGGTGAGGCTCTTATCTTTTTTGATCCTTTTAAGCTACAAAATATTATGACCCCTTCACTGAAAGATAACTCTGTCTACCTCTACAATGCCCACAAACGGTGCAGGACTCATTAGAGCAGAGTGGAAGAGACCAGGCAATAAATCAGACTGGGGAGGGGGTGGGGGGGGGGGCATATTCATCAATGATGTTCTTTTCTACACAGATCATCCAAAATTATTGCCGGATGTTCTTCTATTCTTCCCAATATCTTTCTGATGCATTTCAGTCACTTCAAACTAGAGGTCGGCCGATTATGATTTTTCAACGCCGATACCGATTATTGGAGGACCAAAAAAAGCCGATGCCGATAAAAAAAAATATATATATATATGTAAAAAGTTTTAGTTTGTAGTTATTATAGGAATTATATGACTATTTCTCTCTATACGATATATTTCATATACCTTTGACTATTGGATGTTCTTATAGGCACTTTAGTATTGCCAGTGTAACAGTATAGCTTCCGTCCCTCTCCTCGCTCCTACCTGGGCTCAAACCAGGAACACATCGACAACAGCCACCCTCGAAGCAGCGTTACCCATCGCTCCACAAAAGCCGCGGCCCTTGCAGAGCAAGGGGAACAACCACTCCAAGTCTGAGTGAGTGACGTTTGAAACGCTATTAGCGCGCACCCCGCTAACTAGCTAGCCATTTCACATCGGTTACACCAGCCTAATCTCGGGAGTTGATAGGCTTGAAGTCATAAACGGCTCAATTCTTGAAGCACAGTGATGAGCTGCTGGCAAAACGTACAAAAGTGCTGTTTGAATGAATGCTTACGAGCCTGCTGGTGCCTACCATCGCTCAGTCAGACTGCTCTATCAAATCATAGACTTAATTATAACATAATAACACAGACATACGAGCCATAGGTCATTAATATGGTCGAATCCGGAAACTATTATCTCGAAAACAAGACGTTTATTCATTCAGTGAAATACTGAACCGTTACATATTTTATCTAACGGGTGGCATCCATAAGTCTAAATATTCCTGTTACATTACGCAACCTTCAATGTTATAATTATGTAAAATTCTGGCAAATTAGGTGGCCCAAACTGTTGCATTTACACTGACTCTGCGTGCAATGAACGCAAGAGAAGTGACACAATTTCACCTGGTTAATATTGTCTGCTAACCTGGATTTCTTTTAGCTAAATATGCAGGTTTAAAAAATATATACTTTGGTGTATTGATTTTAAGAAAGACATTGATGTTTATGTTTAGGGACAGTTGTGCAACGATTGTGCTTTTTTCGCAAATATACTTTTGTTCAATCATCCCCCGTTTGGCGAAGTTGGCTGTCTTTGTTAGGAAGAAATAGTCTTCACAGTTCGCAATGAGTCATGTTATCAGGCAATATTAACTAAATATGCAGGTTTAAAAATATATACTTGTATATTGATTTTAAGAAAGGCATTGATATTTATGGTTAGGTACACATTGGAGCAAGACGGTCCTTTTTCGCGAATCGATTATATGCAACGCAGGACACGCTAGATAAACTAGTAATATCATCAACCATGTGTAACCATGTGTAACTAGTGATTATTATTGATTGTTTTTTATAAGATAGGTTTAATGCTAGCTAGCAACTTACCTTTGCTTCTTACTGCATTTGCGTAACAGGCAGTCTCCTCGTGGAGTGCAATGTAATCAGGTGGTTAGAGCATTGAACTAGTTAACTGTAAGGTTGCAAGATTGAATCCCCGAGCTGATAAGGGAAAAATCTGTCATTCTGCCCCTGAACAAGGCAGTTAACCCACCGTTCCTAGGCCGTCATTGAAAATAAGAATGTGTTCTTAACTGACTTGCCTAGTTAAATAAAGGATAAACAAAGGTCTTAACAAATCGGAAATCTGTATTTTTTTATGAAAACTTGAAATCGGCCCTAATTAATTGGCCATTCCGATTAATCGGTCGACCTCTACTTCAAACCATGCTTCCTTCAGATTGAAGTAATGCTAGACTCATTTATAAGACTGTCATAGCCCCAATTGGGGGGGGAAAAGTTATCATTGACTTTTGAATGCATCACTTTTTCCTCAAAATTGATATCAAAAGGGGGTTGCGGGCCAAACTCTTTTGGAACCCCAGGGTCAGCCTAATCATCCACACAGTCATGTTTGGTCCCTTCTTACTATGGCTGAACAGTCCCTACAGGGATCACAATCGGAATCACCTTTGTTCACCAAGTACATTAACATACACCCACAATTTGACCTGGTGAAATGGTGCCGACTGCAATAGACAAAATATAGGCCTAGGCGTACAATACCCATTTAATCCTGCAGTTTTCACGTGGGAATGTCCCTTGGCTATATACAATTAGGTAATGCCACAAGTGAATTCTTTCATTAATGAATAGTTGACCTGCCTTGTTGTTTCAGCTAACGTGTTGTCACCTCCATTGCAAGCGGAAGTTACCATGTTTACCTCGTTTTTTTAAGATGTAGAGCATCGCAGTGCTGTTTCCCTTCACCCTCACCTTCCATTAGTTGCATCAGGTGGGCCCCCTACTCACTCCCTCTTACATCTGACCCGGCTGAACTGTGGCAGGGGGTTAGAACGGCTGGTCCCTAGGTGTGATCTCAGTCACTAAAATAACATTGCATCACATTTTATCACTCTCACGGATCTTCCATCAGCGGATGGAATGTCATCTGGGTGTACAAAACATTAGGAACACCTGCTCTTTCCATGACAGGCTGACCAGGAGAAAGCTACGATCCTTTATTGATGTCACTTGTTAAATCCACTTCAAACATTGTAGATGAAGGGGAGGAGACATGTTAAAGGAGGATTTTTGAGGAGAGACAAGGAGACAATTGAGACGCAGATTGCGTTTGTGTGTTTTGAGGGTGAATGGGCAAGACAAAATATTAAAGTGCCTTTGAAAGGGTTATGGTGCCAGGTGCACCGGTTTGAGTGCATCAAGAACTGCAACGCTGCTGGGTTTTTCGCACTCAACAGTTTCCTGTGTATCAAGAATTGTCCACCTCCCAAAGGACATCTGGCCAACTTTGATAGAACTGTGGAAAGCATTGGAGTCAACATGAGCCAGTCCAATCCCTGTGGAACTATTTTGACGCCTTGTAGAGTTCATGAATGAGTCCTGTTGTCAGCTGGTACATATTTCATTAACCTGAGTGGTTATGGGTGTCTATTTGAGTTGTCATAATAATCCGGTCAAGCTGCTTCTCGAATCAGGATAGATCTTGAGAACCCTTTTTCCTCATCAGTCAATTTAATTGCTGTCTTTATACCCTGGAGTGGCCCACTCTGACGCTCCTTCTGACAGTTCAGAGGAGATAGTTGTGTCGAGCCCAGCTGTTTCCTGGCACTCTGACTGCTCTGTGATTTGGCAGGTATGGTGATGGGAGTGAATTGAGACCTGACAGGAAATGGCTGATTTGTTCAAAATGGTCCACACTGAGTCACATTGATTTTTATGGACATCTGGAGCCCTCCCAAGCTGCTCTCAGAACAGGCCCAGTCTGAACAGAGGAGTTAAGCCTTTGCTGGACATGATAGGCTAAATCAGAAGTCTGTTAACCTCTTAGAGCTCTAGGGGCGCTATTTCATTTTTGGATAAAAAACGTTCCCGTTTTAAGCGCGATATTTTGTCACGAAAAGATGCTCGACTATGCATATTCTTGACAGTTTTGGAAAGAAAACACTCTGAAGTTTCAGAATCTGCAAAGATTTTGTCTGTAAGTGCCCCAGAACTCATTCTACAGGCGAAACCAAGATGATGCATCACCCAGGAATTAGCAGAATTTCTGAAGCTCTGTTTTCCATTCTCTCCTTATATGGCTGTGATTGCGCAACGAATGAGCCTACACTTTCTGTCGTTCGCCCAAGGTCTTAGCAGCATTGTGACGTATTTGTAGGCATATCATTGGAAGATTGGCCATAAGAGACTACATTTTCCAGAGGTCCGCCCGGTGTCCTTTGTCTAAATTTGTGCGTAATCTTCAGGTGCGGTCATTTTCTCCTGGGATTCAGGAGAGAAAGCATGTATCCAAGAACGATGTATCAATGAAGAGATATGTGAAAAACACCTTGAGGCTTGATTCTAAAAAACGTTTGCCATGTTTTCAGTCGATATTATGGAGTTAATTTGGAAAAAAGTTTGCGTTTTGAGGACTGAATTTATGGATTTTTTTTGGTAGCCAAATGTGATGTATAAAACGGAGCTATTTCTAATACACAAGGAATCTTTTTGGAAAAACTGAGCATCTGCTATCTAACTGAGAGTATCCTCATTGAAAACATCAGAAGTTCTTCAAAGGTAAATGATTTTATTTGAAGGCTTTTATGTTTTTGTTAATGTTGCGTGCTGGATGCTAACGCTAATGCTAACGCTAAATGCTAACGCGAAATGCTAACTCTAGCTAGCTACTTTTACACAAATGATTGTTTTCCTATGGTTGAGAAGCATATTTTGAAAATCTGAGATGACAGTGTTGTTTACAAAAGGCTAAGCTTGAGAGATGGCATATTTATTTCATTTCATTTGCGATTTTCATAAATAGTTAACGTTGTGTTATGCTAATGAGCTTGCTGATAGATTTACACAATCCTGGATACAGGGGTTTTTTCATAGCTAAACGTGACGCAGAAAACGGAGCGATTTGTCCTAAACAAATAATCTTTCAGGAAAAACTGAACATTTGCTATCTGAGAGTCTCCTCATTGAAAACATCTGAAGTTCTTCAAAGGTAAATGATTTTTTTGAATGCTTTTCTGTTTTTTTGTGTAAATGTTGCCAGCTGAATGCTAATGCTAAATGCTACGTTAGCCATCAATACTGTTACACAAATGCTTGTTTTGCAATGGTTGAGAAGCATATTTTGAAAATCTGAGATGACAGTGTTGTTAACAAAAGGCTAAGCTTGAGAGATGACATATTTATTTCATTTCATTTGCGATTTTCATGAATAGTTAACGTTGCGTTATGGTAATGAGCTTGAGTCTGTATTCACGAACCCGGATCCGGGATGGGGAGATCAGAAAGGTTAAGACCAGCCTTACCCCTACCTATCTTAACACCACTACCCTAATACTCAAAACACACCATGTACTGTCATGCCAAGTACAAGACATTCTTCATGCAGAATATGAAATAGATCATGCTCCACAATGCACAGTTCAAGTCGGGAGTTTACATACTCTTATGTTGGATTCATTAAAACAAGTTTTTCAACCACTCCACTAATTTCTTGTTAACAAACTATAGTTTTGGCAAGTCGGTTAGGACATCTACTTTGTGCATGACACAAGTAATTTTTCCAACAATTGTTTAAAGGCAGATTATTTAACTTATAATTTGCTGTAACACAATTCCAGTGGGTCAGAGGTTTACATACACGAAGTTCACTGTGCCTTTAAACATCTTGGAATATTCCAGAAAATGATGTTGTGGCTTTAGAAACTTCTGATAAGCGAATTGACATCATTTGAGTCAATTGGAGGTGTGCCTGTGGATGTATTTCAAGGCCTACCTTCAAACAATGCCTCTTTGCTTGACATCATGGGAAAATCTAAAGAAATCAGCTAAGACCTGTAGAACTCCACAAGTCTGGTTCATCCTTGTGAGCAATTTCCAAATGCCTGAAGGTACCACGTTCAACCGTACAAAAAATAGTACGCAAGTCTAAACACCATGGGACCACGCAGCCGTCATACCGCTCAGGAAGGAGACGTGTTCTGTCTCCTAAAGATGAACATACTTTGGTGCGAAAAGTGCAAATCAATCCCAGAACATCAGCAATGGACCTTGTGAAGATGCTGGAGGAAACAGGTACAAAAGTATCTTTATCCACAGTAAAAACGAGTCCTATATCGACATAACCTGAAAGACCTCTCAGCAAGGAAGAAGCCTCTGCTCCAAAACTGCCATAAAAAAAGCCAGACTATAGTTTGCAACTGCACACGGGGACAAAGATCGTACTTTTTTTGGAGAAATGTTCTCTGGTCTGATGAAACAAAAATAGAACTGTTTGGCCATAATGACCATCATTATGTTTGGAGGAAAAGGGGGAGGCTTGCAAGCCAAAGAACACCATCCCAACTGTGAAGCACAGGGGTGGCAGCATCAGGTTGTGGGGGTGCTTTGCTGCAGGAGGGACTGGTGCACTTCACAAAATAGATGGTGTCATGAGGAAGGAAAATTATGTGGCTATATTGAAGCAACATCTTTAGACATCAGTCAGGAAGTTAAAGCTTGGTCGCAAATGGGTCTTCCAAATGGACAATGACCCCAAGCATACTTCCAAAGTTGTGGCAAAATGGCTTAAGGACAACAATTTCAAGGTATTGGAGTGGCCATCACAAAGCCCTGACCTCAATCCTATATGTTGGGCAGAACTGAAAAAGAGTGTGCGAGCAAGGAGGCCTACAAACCTGACCCATTACACCAGCTCTGTCAGGAGGAATGGGCCAAAATCCACCCAAATTATTGCGGGAAGCTTGTGGAAGGCTACCTGAAAAGTTTGACACAAGTTAAACAATTTAAAGGTAATGCTACCAATGCACTAAATTAGTATATGTACACTTCTGACCCACTGGGAATGTGATGAAAGAAATAAAAGCTGAAATAAATAATTTTCTCTCCTATTATTCTGACATTTCACATTCTTAAAATAAAGTGGTGATCCTAACTGACCTAAAATTGAATTTTTACTAGGATTAAATGTCAGGAACTGTGAAAAACTGAGTTTAAATGTATTTTGCTAAGGTGTATGTAAACTTCTGATTTCAGCTGTATATGATACACCAGTGTCTTTCAGTGTGTGTGTGCGCGTATGTTTTTTTTATTGATGTGATTCTTATATTAGCCTAATGTTTCATGTCTCTTGCAGCACTAATGTGGTGATGAACTACTCTGAGATCGAGTCCAAGGTGCGAGAGGCCACCAACGATGACTCCTGGGGTCCCTCTGGACAGCTCATGGGAGAGATCGCCAAGTAAGGGACAACCACTGCACAACACTGTCCTTTCACATTTACAAAAACTAGGCTGGTAGTTGTGCCTAGGGCTGGGCTGTATATGTATGTTTTAGTGCCATGTTTCAAAGACCTGTATCGCAAGAATCAAGTTTTTTTCATAGGTTTTTTTCTTCATTTTGTGTCTTTTTTGGTCTTGTATCCTTTGCTCCTTCTGTGCTGTGTGTAACTGTACCTTGCCACTCGCACAGACACCAAGACCTTCCCCCTGCCACTCACAACAACAAAGACATGAAAGATCACTTCTTCCTCTCTGACAATAAGCAGTTTCAACTCGCTATTTGCGTTTGAGGTTTGGTCAGACATATAATCGGTTATATGGGCACCGAAACACATTGAGATATTATTTTAGTGTAATAGAAAATATCTTAACCTTTTGTAACAGTCCCCTTTTTATGTCTCAACTCCCAACTCTTTTAATAGAGCAGACCCTACCAAGACTGGAGTATCAATGAACACGATTGTGGGAAATGAATCCTCCGTTTCTGTGGCTCGCGACATTGCGCTGCCACGTACCACCTATAATCATCAACAGCCACAGACTGTTATGCGCTGGCTGTTTAGTCTGTGTTTTATAAACATGCAATGAACATAAAAATATGCATTTGTTTAAGGAATTTGCAATTCGTTCTCATCCTGAGAAATAAGCGTCATCTTATCCAGGTAGGCAACATCTAAACAAAGTGAACAGGCTGTTGTTCAAACAGCTGGAGACAGACAGGAGGGTGTATTCATTACAGTTCAACTGTTCTCCCTTGTTAGCAAGCAAATAGATCCATGTTGTCTAGACTTTAAAAATAAAGATTAGCTGGCTACTCACTAGCAGTGTGGGCATGTGCTTGTGAGATTGTTTTTGAGACCTGTGTTCATGTTCAATAATGCCTGCTACCAGAAGTGAGTCATTATTAGTGGATGTGTATGGTTCTGGTTACTTGTAACACAAATGTCATTTTCCTAGACTGACTTGAAAGCCAGATCAGTGATTATTTCAAAAAAGCAGGTAAAACTATTTTGATCAAATAATGAAATTATTAGTTGGCCTTATTGTTGAAGGCTTATAGTTAGCCACGGTATAATTTCACAAACTGCAAATTCATTCGTTTATTGCAGACTGTTTTTGAAATGCGGAGTTTTGACTTTACATTGTACACCAAAACTTATTTAGAGAGAAGTTAAAAATATATATATATATATAGTTGTACACCGTGAATCGCCCATAAGTTTGAAAAAGAACGATATATATACATATTAATTTTTTGGTGGCAATATTGCCAAGCCCTAGTTGTGCATTTACCACTAATCCCATCCATATTTCTTGATCTACCTTTCAGATCCACGTTCATGTACGAGCAGTTCCCCGAGGTCATGAACATGCTGTGGACCAGAATGCTGAAAGACAACAAGAAGAACTGGAGGAGAGTTTACAAGGTGTGGAGAGTCTCTCTGTTACGCTGCTCATGTATCATTCATACGATCATGTTGATTGCGGTGAGGAAGCCTAGTGCCGTGTTGTTTCTAACTGTGTTGCACCTCTCCCCCAGGCCTTACTACTACTTGCATACCTCATCAGGAACGGATCGGAGCGAGTTGTTACCAGTGCGAGGGAACACATCTACGACCTTCGCTCCTTGGAAAACTACCATTTTGTCGGTAAGGAAACATTTGGGGCTGGCGCAGCACAGAACGACGAAGAAAAGTGTGAAGCCTAATCCTAGGTGTTTATTAATTCCATAACCATCCCACACTTCTCTTCTAAACCAATCAGGATGTCCTCAGTGGTGAGACTGTTGGTTCTCAGATGGAAAACCCAGGAGAATTCATTAGTGAGAAGGAAGTCTCCAATGCTGGAGTACTGAAGTCAGTTCCATCATGTTCTGGTTTTAAATTGGTATATGCACATACGAAATGTGCACAAATGAACCTTATTTAAATCTTCAAGTTGAGTTTTTCTATGGATACCAACTGTACGCATTTGTGATTTGCTATGACAGAGGTAAAAGCCTTTGATGGGTTCTGTACATGTTTTGTGTGCTAGACCTAGCCTGAATAGCTCGCCTTGTGTTTTCAGTGGCACAACAACGCATGCTTTCGAGGCTAATGTCGTCACGAGAATGTGAGAAACTCTGAACATGTGCATTCCAAACATGGCTTGCTGTCCCTGTCAAATAGAGACCTTGTAGCTGTCTTAAGGACAGAGATTCAGCAGGAGACATACATACAGTACCAGTCAAGTTTAGACACATTCAGTTTACTCATTCAAGGGTTTTTCTTTATTTTTACTATTTTCTACATTGTAGAATAGTAGTGATGAAATCACAACTATGAAATAACACATATGGAATCATGTAGTAACCAAAAAAGTAGATTTGAGATTCTTCATAGTAGCCTCCCTTTGCCTTGATGACAGCTTTGCACACTCTTGGCATTCTCTCAACCAACTTCATGAGGTAGTCACCTGGAATGCATTTCAATTAACAGGTGTGCCTTGTTAAAAGTTAATTTGTGGAATTTCTTTCCTTCTTGATGCGTTTGAGCCAATCATTTGTGTTGTGACAAGGTAGGGGTGGTAAACAGAAGATAGCCCTATTTGGTAAAAGTCGAAGTCCATATTATGGCAAGAACAGCTCAAATAAAACCCATCAAGCGCTATGATGAAACTGGCTCTCATGAGGACCGCCACAGGAAAGGAAGACCCAGAGTTACCTCTGCTGCAGAGGATAAGGTCATTAGAGTTACCAGCCTCAGAATTGCAGCCCAAATAAATGCTTCACAGAGTTCAAGTAACAGACACATCTCAACATCAACTGTTCAGAGTACACTGCGTAAATCAGGCATTCATGGTCAAATTGCTGCAAAGAAACCACTACTAAAGGACACCAATAAGAAGAAGACAATTGATTGGGCCAAGGAACACAAGCAATGGACATTAGACCAGTGGAAATCTGTCCTTTGGTCTGATGAGTCCACATTTGAGATTTTTGGTTCCAACCGCTGTGTCTTTCTGAGACGCAGAGTAGGTGAACTTATGATCTCTGCATGTGTGGTTCCCACCGTGAAGCATGGAGGAGGAGTTGTGATGGTGTGGTGGTGCTTTGCGGGTGACACTCTGATTTTTAAAAAAAATTCAAGGCACACTTAACCAGCATGGCTACCACAGCATTCTGCAGCGATACGCTATCCCATCTGGTTTGGGCTTAGGACTATCATTTGTTTTTCAACAGAACAATGACCCAACACACCTCCGGGCTGTGTAAGGGCTATTTGACTAAGAAGGAGAGTGATGGAATGCTGCATCAGATGACCTGGCCTCCGCAATCCCCAAACCTTAACCCAATTGAGATGGTTTGGGATGAGTTGGACCGCAGAGTGACGGAAAAGCAGCCTACAAGTGCTCAGCATATGTGGGAAGTCCTTCAAGACTGTTGGTTGTGATACCTTCACTATTATTCTACAATGAAGAAAATAGTTTAAAAAATAAATAAATACAGAAAAATCCTTGAATGAGTGTCAACTTTTGACTGGTACTGTACATACATACATACATACATACATACATGGTGATCTAAATAAATAAGACTAAATAAATATTTGTGTTATAACTGGGAATTAATAAAGATTTACAAACTAGAGGAGGAGAGCAGGAGTCGTGCGCATCTTCGCCACAATCCCTTTTATTGTTGGTGGTTATGAAAAACTGAGGAATGACATTGCATCAATACTTTTAACATGCTCAGGGGAAAAAATGTTTTGGAGGCACCATTTTGGTTCCAGTTACATTTAGCAGTTAGAAGTGGCTCAGAACGTTGTTTCCAGAGCTGAACTACTACGTACAGCAGTTTGCTTTAAACTTCATTTCAGTCTACACAACTGAACCTAGAGCCAAGCGACTGACCCTCAGAGACCTCTTATGTTCGTAGTTTCAGTGAGTGACTGAATGACTCAATGTACATGTGGTTAGACCAGTTACCCAGTAATGCTTATTTAGGACTCTGGGTCTATCTATAGGCTAAACTAGCCTGTCTAGAGATGCACACAGACCTTTGTTCAGATAATGTTTAGGTACGTTGAAGCCTAAATCTCATTACATTCATCAAGGTTACTGTCCCTTAAGGATAGGTAGCCATAAATGTGGGTTCTCTCTCTAGAAGTTCAGTTTATCTTGAGAAATTCACAACTGGTAAAGTTGCCTCTGTATTTTAATCATTGGATATTGTGTTTTTGTGCTACACATAATCCAATAACAAATGTATTTGGGTGATGGCATCCATTAAATATTTAAATAGGGAGGCCAACATATTTACAGTAGGGCTATTTAAAGTCGCGGTAATCTTTTTTCATGCTTCCCTCTCAAGAATTAGCATTTGGTGCATGGCGTTAGTACAGCTAGGTTATGTTACATAAAGTCCTTGCTGAGGCGAAAACTGTCCCCAGGACAGGCCTGTTGTGGCAGTGAAACAACGGTGCCTGGGATGTTGGCACGAATGTGTGAAGTCAAAAGTGCATTTTTATTTATTTTTTTACTTTTTAATTTGGTGAATGCTTGTATACTAAGGTTCCTATCCTGTTGTGTCTTGTGTTCCCCCTTACCGTCGCCAGATGAGAGTGGGAAGGACCAGGGCATCAACGTGCGTCAGAAGGTGAAGGAGATGGTGGAGTTTGTCCAGGATGACGACCGGCTCCGGGAGGAGAGGAAGAAAGCCAAGAAGAACAAGGACAAGTACATCGGCGTGTCCTCAGACAGCACTGGAGGAGGATTCGGCAAGACCAGCCGTAAGTTTCACCACACGGGGGAGAGGGCAAGTAATCTGTGATGCTCTGCTAACGGTGTGGAAGAGAATGTGGTATTGTCGTTCAGCTCCGTGCTCTCACAAAATGAGACGGGGGGAAATAGACGTTATGCTGTTGGTACGGGTACGTCAGTCAGCGGGGGCATTTTCCCTGTAAGCAGACATACAAGGTTCAAGTAAGTAAGTAAACACACTGACTGATTTACCTGGAGTCGCTCTCTCTGCAGGCCTCAGTCTGTCAGTCTACAGACTCGGAAGGCTTCCAGAATATCACACCTCATTCCCCTCCTCTATTCCCCACAGACCTCTCCCTCGCTCTCGTCACTCCTCCTCCTCCTCCTCATTGATCTTTTGATTAGAGCTGTTTTCACTCTGGGGCCAATCACGTCTTATCTCCTCTCACATCTTCATCTGTGTGATTTCTGATCATGTTTGTATGAGAGAAACCTCACCATTCATGTAACGGAATAGATCTTCCACAAATCTTTTTTTTTTTTTGATTTGTTGCTTTCTGATCTGCTATTCTGATATCTAATCAAGGGGGCTGGCGGGTCCCTTGCCATTTCATTAGGATTGGGTTGGAGACAACTCACTAGAGTTTGCACTTTATTTCCATGCGCTGTTCATTGATTCCTCCCTTTGATTCCCGATATCTTTGATTTGCTGCTGTGATTTCCCACTTCATTAGTCAAACCATTTGTCAATTAGTGATGTGGTAGGGAAGGGATTTATTTTTGTCACACAGGATCAAAATACCACAGCGAGACATTCATCTAGGATGTTCATCTAGGATGCTCGTTCTGTTTCAGCAGACATACTGTAGCTCTGCAATGTTTGTGTTGGCAATGGGGCCCATTTTCAATGCGCGATAAACAGTTGTCTGTTGCAAATCATAATTTGGCATTCCAGATAGATGCAGAGCATTTCCACAATGCCTCTCGTGTTAGTGAAGTGAGGCTCACTCGGCATAGCTACAACACATGTTAATGGTACCAAAACACATTTTTCTGCACGTGTCAACCCGTTACCCCCCTCTGCCCCTCAGCGGGAGAAATGTTTGACTCGGAGCCCAAAGGGAAGTGGGATGAGGACTGGGACAAGAGCAAAGGAGCCTTCCCCTTCAGCGAGAAGCTGGGAGAGATCAGCGACAAGATCGGCAGCACCATCGACGACACCATTAACAAGTTCCGCAAGAAGGAGAGGGATGACTCGCCTGACAGAATCAGGTACCGCCGAGTGTATTTAAGTACAACGGCCAAAATGCTTATTAAGTTCATACAAATCTGCTTAATGACGGATCATTTCTTCTTGAAAGACACGTACAAGATAATCTTCACTCCTTTTTAATGTGTTTGTGTTTTTGGGGGGGCTTTTCTTTCTCCCCCCCAGTGACAACGACGAGGACAGGGTATCGCGGAACGGCCGGCCGTTGTCGGGGTCAGGGAGTCTGTCGGGGTTGGAGTTCAAAGACGAGGAGGAGACTGTTACCACCAAGAGCATCCAGATCACCCAGGCAACAGAGACCACCACCACCACCACACGCAAACGGGGCGGCGTCCCGTCCAAAACCGTGGACCTGGGGGCCGCCGCACACTACACAGGGGACAGGAGCAGTCTGGACGCAGACAACGCAAAGGTACCACTGCCCTCGTGTACCACTCTGACCACTGACCTAGGCCGCTGCTGTACGTCAGCGTAGGCCTATAGCAGGGATGGACTCCATGCAGCACCTGCTTTTGAAGCCTATAGAGAACACTGTTGAATTGTCTGCGGATTGTCTGCGCCATCTATTTTCATCAGTGCGTTTTTATTGAGACTGAAGCACAAGATGGTGATAATTTCCTGTGGGACAGAAGGCAAGCCGTGTTGTGTCTCTTCTGACTGTCTAATGAGATGATAGAAGTGGATGGCAGCAGGAATAGTGAACAGCAGGAGCTCCTGGGCTGCCTATTCCTGACTGTTTCTAGACTAATGCTGCCCTCTTGTGGCAGCTTTAGGAAGGGTAGCCCCTTGTTTTATTCCAACTCCATTTAAAAGTGAACAGCTTGTTTAAGAGCCATTCTATTTCTCTCCTCTTCAGACGTCGGTCAGCCAGACTTCAAGCTGTGGCCTTGCAGACCTTCTGATGGTGGACTCTGGGTCCATTCATGCGGCACCAGCAGGTAAGACCCATCACTTATCTAATGAGTCAAAGTGGTATAGACAATAAGAGCTTGGTATACAAAGTGATGGCACTCCAAAGCAAGATGGCTCAAAGCCATCGATGTATAGAATTGCCCTGAACCGCTCCTCCAGAATCGTCTGTGAGTAGTAGAGCAGGGGAGGGCAGGAGGCGGGCAGGCCTAAGAGGCCCAGATGTCAGGCAGCTTAGCTAGAGGAGAGAAGTGTGGTAGCAGAGTATGACCAGCTGTCTGAGGCTGAGCCAGTCTCTGGTGGGAAGGGAGTGCTGCATGCACACACACACACATACACAGATGCTGCTGTCCCTGTTCATCGTGTCCTTGCCGCCTTCAACCAAACAGCTGGGGCCTGTCTCTCACACTCAGTCATACACTCTGGTAGGGACGAAGATGAAGACATCTTCATCACCTCCACTGTCACACTCTGTTCTCACTCTTTCACTGTGTGTGTGTGTGGGCGTGTGCATGCGCGCGCCATCCAGGTGGAAGTTCAGACCTCATCGGTGGCTTTGCTGACTTCTCCTCCCCAGCTGCCTCAGCCAGTCTCCCTTCATCAGCCGGTATGTCTCACCGCTTTCTCGCTCCATTGTCTGAACAGTATCCTCTTTCTGTATCACAGCTCCGACCATTAATCTTAGGCAGGCCGATCCCTCTTCCCAATGACCTAGCAGTCAGGTTAAGTCCAGCAGAAATGTTTTCATAAACCTAGGAGCAGAAGAGGTGAATACCTTAGTACAGAAGCACCCACGACAGAGATATTAGGAGAATCCAGAGGCCCCCCTCCCGTTCCTGCTGAGGGGTTTGTGGTTGCGTCCCACGTGTTGTTCTGTCCTGTGGAAGTGAAGGTCTTGAAATATTGATGAGTCACTACCTCCTGAGCCTTATGAGGACAGACACCTGTCAGCTCCCATTTGACACAGCTTACCTCCCCCATCCTCCACCCTCTGCTCTGGATGGATAGATGGATGGATAAAAAAGAGAGCGGGATACAGGGAAGACGAGAGGGCCCCAGCAGCAAGTCTTTGGCAGTTTATCTGCTATCTAGATTGGATTTACACTGGACAAAACTCTTTCCATGACGTACACATCAGTGAATCCAGGTGAAAGCTACGATCCCTTATTGATGTGACTTGTTAAATCCACTTCAATCAGTGTAGATGAAGAGGAGACCTGTTAAAGAAGGATTTTTAAGCCTTGAGACAATTGAGACATGGATTGTGTATGTGTGCCATTCAGAGGGTTACTGGGAAAGACCGGGGTATGGTAGAAGGTGCCAGGCGCACCGGTTTGAGTGTATCAAGAACTGCAACGCTGCAGGGTTTTTCACACTCAACAGTTTCCTGTGTGTATCAAGAATGGTCCACCACCCAAAAGACATCCTGCCAACTTGACAACTTTTAGAGTCCATACCCTAACG
Source organism: Oncorhynchus mykiss (assembly GCF_013265735.2). Classification (NCBI taxonomy): domain Eukaryota; kingdom Metazoa; phylum Chordata; class Actinopteri; order Salmoniformes; family Salmonidae; genus Oncorhynchus; species Oncorhynchus mykiss. The sequence goes on along the minus strand of NC_048576.1, from coordinate 54,508,949 downwards.
AATTGAGGCTGTTCTGTTGGCAGAAGGGGGTGCAACTCAATATTAGGAAGGTGTTCCTAATGTTTTGTACACTCTGTGTATACTAATTAGTCATTGTCAGAGTCCTCCCTGGATTTGTGTGTGTGTGTGCGCGCGTGTGCCTGCTCAAGCAGTACCCTCTGGGCCAGGTGTGTGTGGTGTGTGTTCCCATGCAGTACCCTCTGGCCCTAGTGTTAGCACACACTCTGTCCTGTGTCAGGTCCCATCAGCACTGGGCTGTGTGTGCTGGTACTCCCCTCGGGGCGATATCTGTTACCTTCATTGTTCACCCGCCCTGGCTGACAGGGTGCACATCGCCCTTTCAGAAGAAATGGGACATGTATGCCTTATTCATTTCTCTTCAAGTTGACTTGGAAAAACAAAACTGAACACTGGATAATAAAAAAAAAACATTTTAAGATAAGCACATCAACTCATTCATTTTTTTCAAAGAAAAAACACATAGTTTTATTTAGAGTTGTTGGTATAAGGCTGGTTAGAGATTCATAGATATCTGGTGAATTCTTTCATTTTCTAAATGATTCTCTATTCTTTCCGTAGGGCCAGGGTCCAATGGGAACGGTGAGTTTGGGGACTGGAATGCGTTCTCCAGTCCTCCAGCCACCACTACCACTCCGTCTCAGCCAATCACAGACCTGTTTGGTAGCATCCAGCCTCTCCCAGCCTCGGCCCCCACCCCGCCATCAGCTGAGCTCTTTGACCTAATGGGCTCCAATCGCACCTCCCTCAGCGCCTCCCAAAGCATGACCTTCTCCATGTGTGGTAGCCAGAGTGTGGGCGTCGCCAACACCGGCCTGCCCATCTCCAGATCACAGGTACGGGTGGCTCACAGGCCTCCAACTCACTACACCAGTCATTGTTACAGATGAAGGAGCCTCATTATCACTGAAGATGTCTACGTTGTGAATACAAAGAAGGATGTATGTTGTGTGGTTGTAGGATAGACAAATGTCTTGTCTCTTCTTTGGATCGTTGTAGAACTTTGGGCCAATGCAGGGGGGCTTATTGCCGCAGCACATGGGACTCCAGAAGCCCTCCCTCCCCCCAACATGGTCGGACCCCAGTGTCAATATCAGCCTGGACTTCCTGTCTCCTGGTATGCAGTCGACCAACTGTAAGCCAAGCCTCAATATGCTACAGCAAGGTCTGTTATTAACTCAAGCTCTCTACTTTTATCTTTGTTGGGTGTCAACTCAATAATGAATATCTGAATATCTGAATATCTGTGTGTCAGTGCAGGGAGATTGAAATGACAGTAATAGTGCCTCATTTTTCATTTCAGATCCCCTGCTTCCAGGAGTCCAGTCACCCATCAACCTGGCTCAGAGTTTTGGAGGCCTGAATATGAACATCCAGCCTACAGCCACACCCATCAGACCTCCGACCAACCCCATGATGCCCGCCAGGGCCATAGGCCTGGGCATGCCTCCCACCATGGCAACGGGTACCATGGGAATTGGAGGAATGCCTGTCAATCAGGGAATCATGGGAATGAACCTGGGCGTGGCCCCCTCAGGCATGGGCCTGCAAGGCACCTTGGGTATGCCAGGAATGGGCATGGGGCAGCCCATGGTCAACACTGCCATGGTGCAACCCAAACAAGATGCCTTCGCAAACTTTGTCAACTTCGGGAAATGAGGGCGCTGAAGGATTTGTGTTGAAGAGTATGTCAGAATACACCATTTTGAAGGAAAAGCTCATACTTGAAAAATATCTGATGGTGTTGCCCTTCAATCCCTACTTTTGAAATATACAGGTAACTGCCAAAATAATGGAAACACTTCTAGTAAATATTGAAAGCAGGTGTGGTTTCTGATTTAATTAAGCAATTATGGTCCCATCATGCTTAGGGTCATGTATACAAATGCTGAGCAAGCCATTATTTTGGCTACCATGGCTATGTACAAATAGGATGACAATACCCTCATCCACAGGGCATGAGTGGTCACTGAATGGTTTGCTGAGCATAAAAACGATGTGAACTATATGCCATAGCCGAGTCACCAGATCTCAACCCAATGTGACACTTATGAGAGATTCTGGAGCAGTGCCTGAGACTGTTTTCCACCTCCATCAACAAAATACCAAATGATGGAATTTCTTGTGTAAGAATGGTGTCACATCCCTCCAATAGTGTTCCAGACACTTGTAGAATCTATGCCAAGGTGCATTGAAGCTGTTCTGTCTCTTAGTGGCCCAACGCCCTATTAAGACACTTTATTAAGGTGTTTCCTTTGTTTTGCCAGTTACCTACGTATACTGAACACAAATATAAATGCAACATGCAACCATTTAATTGATTTTACTGAGTTATAGTTCATATGAGGAATTTATATAAATTCATTAGGCCCTGGCTCACACATGACTGGAAATAATATGTTGGTCACAAATACCTCACAATGTGCCTCAGGGTCTTGTCACAATATTTTCAAATTGTCATCCATAAAATGCAGTTGTGCTTGTTGTCCGTAGTTTATGCCTGCCCGTACCATAACCCCACCGCCACCATGAGGCACTCTGATCACAACGTTGACATCTGCAAACCGCTCGCCCACACAACGCCATATATGTGGTCTGCGGTTGTGAGGCCGGTATGGACATACTACCAAATGATCTAAAACGATGTTGCAGGTCGGCTTATGGTAGCGAAATTAACATTAAATTCTCTGGCAACAGCTCTGGTAGACATTCCTGCAGTCAGCATGCCAATTTGCACTTTCCCTCAACTTGAGACATCTGTGGCATTATGTTGTGTGACAAAACTGCACATTATAGAGTGGCCTTTTATTGTCCCCAGCACAAGGTGCGCCTGTGTAATGATAATTCTGTTTAATCAGCTTCTTGATATGCCACACCTGTCAGGTGGATGGATTATCTTGGCAAAGGAGAAATGCTCACTAACAGGGATGTAAACAAATTTGTGCACACAATTTGAGAAGTTTTTTGTGTGTATCGAACATTTATGGGATCTTTAATTTCAGTTCATGAAACACAGGACCAACACTTTACATGTTGCATTTATATTTTTGTTCAGTGTATGTACTGTATAAATCAAGAGTTTGAATTTGTTTTGGGGGTAGGGGAGGGGGCTGTGGCTTATCTAATGTGAGATTTTGTAAATGTTTGAAGGCATATACAGTATACTTTTGAAAGAAGGAGAAAGGCGTCTCTCCTACACCAGATAAAAACATGGTAGGCGTGTTACTTTGTCCCTTTTCTACTTTCATGTTGTCATCTCTCTATTTCAAACCTGTCATCAGAATGTTCAGGAATTACCTCATATTTACCATAATTCATTGACCATATGTAAATATATTTTTGGTGTGCAAAAAAATACATTTTTGCGTTATTGACGACGTCTTGGACCGTATGACGTGGAGAGCAAGCCTAAAGGACAAAGAAGTACCCCAAGTCCTTAAATTCTTAATTTTTTTGTTGTGTTTTGAAGTCCGATTACATTTGAATATCTGAAACCTACAGTCTGTTACTGGTGCATGTTTTAAGCTGAACTGTCAATGCCCTCGGTTCTATTGCCTGTTCTACCATCTTAAGAGGTTAACCATCAGAATCAGCATTAAGCAAAGCTGTTAACCACAAGCACCAGCTTCTGCTGTTGTGTCCCAAATGGCACCCTGTTCCCAACACACAATGTACAACCCCCCCCCCCACACACTTTTGCTCACAGAACAGCCTCAATTCATTGGGACCTAGACTCTACAATGTGTCAAAAGCGTTCCACAGGGATGCTGGCCCATATTGACTCCAATGCTTTCCACAGTTGTGTCAAGTTGGCTGGGTGTCCTTTGGTTGGTGAACCATTCTTGATACACACGGGAAAATGTTGAGCGTGAAAAACCCAGCAGCTTTGCAGCTCTTGACGCTCAAACCAGTGCGCCTGGCACCTACTACCATACCCTGTTCAAATGCACTTCAATATTTTCTTGCCCATTCACCCTCTGAATGGCACACATACACAATCCATGTCTCAATTGTCTTAAAAATCCTTCTTTAACCGGTCTCCGCCCCTTCATCTACACTGATTTGACGTGGATTTAACAAGTGTCATCAATAAGGGATCGTAGCTTTCACCTGGTCAGTCTGTCATGGATAGAGCAGGTGTCCTTAATGTTTTGTACACTCAGTGTCTAGTGCACTATAAAGGGATTCGAGTGCCATTTGGGATTCATATGCTTTTCCATCCCAATGTGATCATGTACAGTGGCATTGGTAGTGTTACCCAGACAGAGGCTGTCCTCTCCTTCCTGCTCTATGGTGCCTCACAGTGAAACCCATGCCTTGTCTGTCATGAGTATGGTCACAGAGGCTGACACAAGAATAAATCACTATTTGATTGAGATCCTTGATCGTTCGAGTCCTTTTAAGTATATTCATGGATATTAAACCCATATATGCCACAGCTTGGTATGACGTGTGTGTTGCGAGGTCATTGTGGGGTGGTGTATGAATGTGTGGCCATCCGGAATGGCCTGTCAGGCCTGGTGGTGATGGGGAACAAGGGTTTAATGGGACTGTGGAGAAGGGGGGGTACTATTGACTTTGATGAGTGAAACTGTCTGCATACCTGCCTAGCACTCTTAACGGGAGAGTGGGGACAGACCGAGAGAGAGATGAGACCTGGGCTGAGTCCCTCTGACCTGCCCAGTGGTACCCCCTCATCACTCTCCCTTCCACTGAAGGCTGAAAGCAGTGTTTTTTTGCATCTCCCAAATGTGAAGGTTATTTCAAAGGGTGTGTGTGTGTGTGAGAGAGATTTCTCCATTTGCTGCTGTGCACACAGGCAAAAGAACACACCTTTCTGTCATACTCCGAGGCATTGTTTCAAATGACCAAATGTTTATTTTATTACTCAAGATTATTCCATAGTGTTTGTATAATATTACATATTCAAATATGAAACTGACTGGAATATGTTAATTTACATCATGTTGACTGAATGGGAGAGTTACTAAAAACCATTATTAGTTTATGCAAATATGAAAAATAGGATAAAATGGCTCTTTCATAAGCTAGTTTCTTTACTTTTCAGTACATATTGTTTTCATTGTACTCAACAATGTTATGTATTTCAATAAACTCTTCATTAAATCATGATTAAAATGCCATTTATTTATCACGCAAAGCTTCTATTTTGTTATCTTAATTTTTTGTTGTTGCTTAGTGATACTCCTTGACAAACCAAATGGCAACATCAACAGTCACTTTGCTTGTATAGTATTATTTTCACTGAATATTCCTTAGCTAAACCAGAGAGTGAAGAAGGGGATATCTAAACCAGAGAGTGAAGGAGGGGATATCTAAACCAGAGAGTGAAGGAGGGGATATCTAAACCAGAGAGTGAAGGAGGGGATATCTAAACCAGAGAGTGAAGGAGGGGATATCTAAACCAGAGAGTGAAGGAGGGGATAGCTGAACCAGAGAGTGAAGGAGGGGATGGCTGAATCAGAGTGAAGGAGGGGATGGCTGAACCAGAGATGGAAGAAGGGGATAGTGGGACATTAAAGTGATTCATAAGTAACACGATGGGTATAATTAAAGCATGTACAGTGCTTCAGAAAGAATTCACACCTTACACATTTTGTTGTTACAGCCTGAATTTAAAACTGATTAAATTGAGATTTTGTGACGATGGCCTACACACAATACCCAGTAATGTTAAAGTGGAATTATGTTTTTAGACATTTTTGCAAACTTAAATAACATTTCAAAACTGAAATGTCTTGAGCCAATGTGTATTCAACTCCCTTGTTATGGCAAGCCTAAATAAGTTCAGGAGTAAAACTTTGTTTAGCAAGTCCAGTTTGTGTATGTGACCAATAAAATTGGATTTGATAAGTTGTATGGACTCAATAATAGTGTTTCACATGATTTGTATCCCACACATACAATTCTTTGTAAGATCCCTCAGTCGCGCAGTGATTTTCAAACATCGATTCAAATTAAATTGTATTGGTCACATACACATGGTTAGCAGATGTTAATGTGAGTGTAGCGAAATGCTTGTGCTTCTAGTTCCGGCAGTGCAGTAACATCTAACAAGTAATCTAACTATTCAACCACAAAGACCAGGAAGGTTTTTCTATGCCTCGCAAAAAAGGTCGATGTGTAAACATTTTAAAACCAGACATTGAATATCCCTTTGAGCATGATGAAGTTATTCATTACACTTTGAATGGTGTATCAATACACCCAGTCACTACAAAGATACAGGCGTTCTTCATAACTTGGTTGCTGGAGAGGAAGGAAGCCATTCAGGGTTTTCACCATGAGGCCAATGGTGACTTTAAAACAGTTACTGAGTATATCCTGTTTGCAATGTATCCTGTTTCCAATAACTCACTAAAGTACAAATGCAAAAGATGTGGAAAGAAATTAACTTTTTGTCTTGAATGCAAGCTTTATGTTTGGGGCTATATCACTGAGTACCATTCTTCATATTTTCAAGCATGGTGGTGGCTGCATCATGTTACGTGTATGCTTATCATCGGCAAGGACTAGGGAGTTTTTTTAGCATAAAAATAAATTAAATAGAGCTAACCACAGGCAAAATCCTAGAGGAAAACCTGGTTCATTCTGCTTTCCAACAGACACTGGGAGACAAATTCACCTTTCAGCAAGACAATATCCTAAAACACAAGGACAGGTATACAATGGAGTTGCTTACCAAGACGACGTTGAATGTTCCTGATTGGCCTAGTTACAGTTTTGACTTAAATCGACTTGAAAATCTATAGCAAGACTTGAAAATGGCTGTCTAGCAAGGATAAACAACCAATGTGACAGAGCTTGAATAATTATTTTAAGAATAATGTGCTAATATTGTACAATCCAGGTGTGTGCAAAGCTCTTAGATACTTACCTAGAAAGTCTAGCAGCTGTAATCGCTGCCAAAGGTGATTATAACATGTATTGATTGACTCAGGGGTGTGACTACTTATGTAAATGCAACATTTCTGTATTTAATTTTTAATACAGTACAGTCGTGGCCAAAAGTTTTGAGAATGACACAAATATTAATTTTCACAAAGCCTGCTGCCTCAGTTTGTATGATGGCAATTTTCACATACTCCAGAATGTTATGTAGAGTGATCAGATGAATTGTAATTAATTGCAAGTCCCTCTTTGCCATGCAAATGAACTGAATCCCCAAAAACATTTCCACTGCATTTCAGCCCTGCCACAAAAGGACCAGCTGACATCATGTCAGTAATTCTCTCGTTAACACAGGTGTGAGTATTGACAAGGACAAGGCTGGAGATCACTCTGTCATGCTGATTGCATTTGAATAACAGACTGGAAGCTTCAAAAGGAGGATGGTGCTTGAAATCATTGTTCTTCTTCTGTCAATCATGGTTACCTGCAAGGAAACACATGCCGTCATCATTGCTTTGCGCAAAAAGGGCTTCACAGGCAAGGATATTGCTGCCAGTAAGATTGCACCTAAATCAACCATTTATCGGATCATCAATAACTTCAAGGAGAGCGGTTCAATTGTTGTGAAGAAGGCTTCAGGGCACCCAAGAAAGTCCAGCAAGCGCCAGGACCATCTCCTAAAGTTGATTCAGCTGCGGGATCGGGGCACAACCAGTACAGAACTTGCTCAGGAATGGCAGCAGGCAGGTGTGAGTGCATCTGCACACACAGTGAGGCAAAGACTTTTGGAGGATGACCTGGTGTCAAGAAGGGCAACAAAGAAGCCACTTCTCTCCAGGAAAAACATCAGGGACAGACTGATATTCTGCAAAAGGGATTGGACTACAGGGATTGGACTGCTGAGGACTGGGGTAAAGTCATTTTCTCTGATGAATCCCCTTTCCGATTGTTTGGGGCATCTGGAAAAAAGCTTGTCCGGAGAAGACAAGGTGAGCGATACCATCAGTCCTGTGCCATGCCAACAGTAAAGCATCTTGAGACCATTCATGTGTGGGGTTGCTTCTCAGCCAAGGGAGTGGGCTCACTCACAATTTTGCCAAAGAACACAGCCATCAATAAAGAATGGTACCAACACATCCTCCGAGAGCAACTTCTCCCAACCATCCAGGAACAGTTTGGTGATGAACAATGCATTTTCCAGCATGATGGAGCACCTTGTCATAAGGCAAAAGTGATAACTAACTGGTTCAGGGAAAAAAACATCGATATTTTGGGTCCATGGCCAGGAAACTCCCCAGACCTTAATCTCATTGAGAACTTGTGGTCAATCTTCAAGAGGTGGGTGTACAAACAAAAATCCACGAATTCTGACAAACTCCAAGCATTGATTATGCAAGAATGGGCTGCCATCAGTCAGGATGTGGCCCAGAAGTTAATTGACAGCATGCCAAGGCGGATTGCAGAGTTCTTGAAAAAGAAGGGTCAACACTGCAAATATTGACTCCTTGCATCAACTTCATGTAATTGTCAATAAACGCCTTTGACACGTATGAAATGCTTGTAATTATACTTCAGTATTCCATAGTAACATCTGACAAAAATATCTAAAGACACTGAGGCAGCAACCTTTGTGAAAATTAATATTTGTGTCATTCTCAAAACTTTTGGCCACAACTGTACATTTGCAACATTTTCTAAAAGCATGTTTTCACTTTGTTATTATGGGGTATTGTGTGTAGATGGATTAATTATAAATTTTAAATCAAGTTTGAATTCAGGTTGTAACACAATGTGGAATAAATCAAGGGGTTTCAATACTTTCTGAAGGCAGTGTATGTTGGATTCTCAGTCATTTTGATTGGTTTATTAGTAATTTCAAAGGTCCTGGCACCTTTGTCTAGAGCGCTGAAAGATGTCAGTGATACCAGTTTACACAACCTGGTCTCAGAGAATTGTGTATTATTCTGTAGTTAATCCGAGACACTTCATTTACTATGATATGTTACGTTTCGTATGGTATGTATTAATTTGTAGATGTCCATCATCCATTTCCTAAGGTATGCTACGAATTACAGGTTGTATGATACAGTATGTTACCAATAGCAATTCATACAATATGTTACGAAATCACAAAACATACAATATGTTATAAATTTGCAAAACGTATGACATGTTACAACTTTGTTGTGGCTAACGTTGGCTAGGTGGCTAATATTAGCTAGCTGGCTAACGTTAGCTGGGAGAGGGTTAAGGTTATGAGTTAGGCTAACTCTTAGGGGAAGTGTTAGATAACATGCTAAGTAGTTGCAAAGTAGTTAAAAAGTAGTAAGTAGTTGCAAGGCGTTAATTAGCTAAAAAGTTGTCCATGTTGCGATTCGAACACACAACCTGACAGATGTATAAAATCGAGCACACCGCCATGCAATCTCTATAGACAAACATTAGCGGTAGAATGGCCTTACTGACGAGCCCAGTGACTTTCTGCCCTGCTAGAGCTGCCCCGGTCAACTGTAAGTGCTGTTATTGTGAAGTGGAAAGGTCTAGTAGCAAAAATGGCTCAGCCGGGAAGTGGTAGGCCACACAAGCTCACAGAACGGGACTGCAAAGTGCTGAAGCACATAACGTGTAAAAATGGTCTGTCCTCGGTTACAACACTCACTACCGATTTACAAACTACCGCTTGAAGCAATGTTAGCACAATAATTGTTCATTGGGAGCTTCATGAAATGGGTTTCCATGGTAGAGCAGCCACACACAGGCCTAAGATCACCATGCAGCAGTGAAAACGCGTTCTTTGGAGTGATGAATCACTCTTCACCATCTGGCAGTCTGACGGACAAGTCTGGGTTTGGCAGATGCCAGGAGAACACAAGCTGCCCCAAATGCATAGTGCCAACCGTGAAGTTTGGTGGAGGAGGAATAATGGTCTGGTGCTGTTTTTCATAGTTTGGGCTAGGCCCTTTAGTTACAGTGAAGGGAAATCAAAAACGCTACTGCATACAATGACATTCTAGGTGATTCTGTGCTTCCATCTTTCAAACCAAATTAAATGTATTTATAAAGCCCTTCTTACATCAGCTGATATCTCAAAGTGCTGTACAGAAACCCAGCCTGAAACCCCAAACAGCAAGCAATGCAGGTGTAGAAGCACGGTGGCTAGGACAAACTCCCTAGAAAGGCCAGAACCTAGGAAGAAACCTAGAGAGGAACCAGGCTATGAGGGGTGGCCAGTCCTCTTATGGCTGTGCTGGGAGGAGATTATAACAGAACATGGCCAAGATGTTCAAATGTTCATAGATGACCAGCAGGGTCAATTAATAATAATCACAGTGGTTGTCGAGGGTGCAACAGGTCAGCGCCTCAGTCGTAAATGTCAGTTGGCTTTTCATAGCCGATCGTTCAGAGTATCTCTACCGCTCCTGCTGTCTCTAGAGAGTTGAAAACAGCAGGTCTGGGAGAGGTAGCACATCCGGTGAACAGGTCAGGTTTCCATAGCCGCAGGCAGAACAGTTGAAACCGGAGCAGCAACATGGCCAGGTGGACTGACTGGGGACAGCAAGGAGTCATCAGGCCAGGTAGTCCTGAGGCATGGTCCTAAGGCTCAGGTCCTCCGAGAGAGAGAAAGAAAAAGAGAAAGAGAGAAAGAAAGAGATAATTAGAGCGAGCATACTTAAATTCACACAGGACACCGGATGAGACAGGAGAAATACTCCAGATATAACAGACTAACCCTAGCCCTCGACACATAAACTACTGCAGCATAAATACTGGGGGCTGAGACAGGAGAGGTCAGGAGAAGCTGTGGCCCCATCCGATGATACACCCAGACAGGGCCAAACAGGCAGGATATAACCCCACCCACTTTGCCAAAGCACAGCCCCCACACCACTAGAGGGATATCTTCAACAACCAATTTACCATCCTGAGACAAGGCAGAGTATAGCCCCGAGTATAGCCCAGCTTTGTGGCAACAGTTTGGGGAAGGCTATTTCCGGTTTCAGCATGACAATGCCCCTGTGCACAAAGCGAGGTACATACAGAAATGGTTTGTAGAGATCGGTGTGGAACAACTTGAATGGCCTGCACAGAGCCCTGACCTCAATCACATCAAACACCTTTGGAATGAATTGGAACGCCGACTGCGGGCCAGGCCTAATCACCCAACATCAGTGCCAGACTTCACTAATGCTTTTGTGGCTGAGTGGAAGCAATTCCACGCAGCAATGTTCCAACATCTAGTGGAAAGCCTTTTCAGAAGAGTGGAGGCTCTTATAGCAGCAAAGAGGGGACCAACTCCATATTAATGCCCATGATTTTGGAATGAGATGTTCGACAAGCAGGTGTCCAAATACCTTTGGTCATGTAGTGTACAGTACAGTAGCATACTAATTTCAGTGACACTGATTTACTTTTACTATGTTATGTTTAGTCTATGAGACCAGGCTGGTTTACAGGATATCCAAAGTACCTTGACTGGGTGGGCAATACTGGCATCTGTTCAATGAGAGAGGAGATTAGGAGGGGGTTGTAATGGTGGAAGATGGCTGTAGTAGATGGCATGGCTAGGAAACTGCTTTTTGACTTTACATGAAACTAAACTAGAGTTTTTAATTCTGGTGCCGTAGCAGCCAAGGTAATAATGGCTGAAGTACTATTTTAATAATAATGGCTGAAGTAGTATTTTGTGTGTTTCTGCTGTTCCCCAAATTGTTTTTAATTTGTTTTTAATTGTGTAGAAATGCAGTAAATGAGCTTCAATTTTGTTAAAGTAAAAAAATATTAATTTACATTAAGGCTAAATACATTTTTATGAAAAATATGTATTTCTTGGTGTGCCAGTTAAAGGGTTAAACAAGGTCACTGAAGTACAATTGCCACCTAATTTGGACAGATCTTATTAGTTTTCATTATCGTACTACTTGAAATAACATATCTTATCTCTCAAACAACAAAGTAGAAAAGAGTGACTTTGCTGTGGGCACTGGGAAGAGGAGGCTGGGGCCTTACCTGAACATGAGAGTGCCCATAGAAGTTGTTAGAAGAGAGGCTTTCACAAGAGGAAGGGGGACTTTGCACAGTTGGAGCACCTTTGCAGATGTTGGTCTTGAAAATAAATCTCCAAGCCTGTTGTGTGTTTAAGGACATGACCGTATTCTAATGAGCCCTGCTCTGCTCTGTGGAGCTCTTGAAGTGTGTCTGTGAAGCTGGGGAACAGATGTCCCCTGGGACTCATCTACAGCCTCCCCCCTGAGCCGCCAGCAACACAAGGAAGGGGCTCCACTTTCTTCTCCATGGTGGGCAATTCTATTATATACAGCCATCAAATATTATTGCACGTGTGCATCCTTTCACCTTTTTGAATTGCAGACAGTATTTTGCATAATTACAGACAGATAAGGCCTGGTCTTGCAAGGTTGCCATCGAAACACAACTCATTGTCAGATTTGAAACCATGCAGCCCAGTTTGATACCGGGATCGTTCCACAAAATGAGTGCCTTTTGTGTCCCTTTGATATTTTAAGTAGAACTTGTGCACCAATATTGCATTTTAAAAGCATGTGACATTCAGTTAAGTGCCCTTTAATACAAACCACAGGGAGAATTCAATAAATCAGATTTCTTATATGAATAAAGACTTGCTAATGTGCCAAAACTCAGCATTTTGACAAGTCCCTCCTTGCGCCCTCTGTGACTTAAATATAAAATGTATCCAAGTTCTCACCATAAATGTAAAGCCCTATTTATGTTGTTGCTTCGACAAAGTCATTTCTTAAACGTATTCTTTATTTCATGTGATTAGTGATTCATTTACGTCTGTCCCTCAGTTTAAGGTCAACCCTGTCATGTGAACTGAACCCTCATTTTAGTACGGTGAAAACATTCCTTTTGAAATATTTTTTTCTAAAGAGATATTGAACATCTAATAGTGAAATTATATTGTTAAAAGGTTAGCTGGTTCGACCCTTTTTGGCAATTTTCTGGTGTTTTGTGGTGGAAAACTGAACAGGTCAACTCTGTTACCCATAGATAGGCATGGTACAATGTTTTAACAAAAAACAACACGAGCACTTCCATTTCCTGCGTAAAGCTGAAGTTGTAACGAGTCTGCAGCAATTTTAATGGTGTCTGCATCACTCAGAGGAGGTTTGGCAGAAAATGCTCTGTCGTCATTTATATGAAAGGGGGACAAATATGTACTGTCACTAAATATGATCATATTTATTTTACAGTTATAAGAAAGGTGAAATCTTATGGTAAGATGTTTCCAATTTGATTGTTGCTATATTTAGAAAGCATTTCAATAATTTCAAGCCCTATTCCCCCACGTTTGTTGAATAGGAAAAAAAAATATCAATGACTTTTTATACTTTCATATTTTCATAATATGTGTACTGTACTTGAGCTTGTGTCCTCACAAGTGAGTACACCTCAGCAATGTATAACTGTTTTTTTTGTTGTTTTTTTTACCAGAAAGGTGAGTTCCAGATCTTTCTAGAACTATGCAACAGTTCTAGTTATTTTTTATGGGCATCTCATGAAAAATATTTACTTTTTGGTATGTCTATTTAGGTAGAAATCTACATTTTGCATTATCATTCAATAAGTTTTAATAGCCACTTACTATATACCGATGTTCACCTCAGCCAATTTGTCTTTTCACTATTCCAACATAATGAAGGTTTAAGTGCCTATACCCTATGAATTGAGAATGCTTTTGAGTGCATAAGGGTGTTTGTTGTCTGTCCTATCAATTAAGGTACGTTTAAGGGAGGGGGTAGTCTTTTGAATTCTGTGACATAGAGTTATGTAGCTCGTGTGTTTAGGGATAATGTGCACATTCAAATGTAATCACAATCAGAAATGTAAAAAAAAAAATGGCACCCGGACGCTATTTACAGTTCAGGAGCATGATAATTCATGTTGACCGCATGAAATGTATTTGTCAAGCAGATTAAAGCGATAAAAGACTTCCATCTCGCTAAATGTATTATTAGTATAATGTCGCCATCTAGTGGTTAATTTGAGTACAGTGGCTGGTAGGCCTAACTGATATTTATGACTGGATTCATGAAAATGCTTGTGATAATGGGAAACTACACTTGTTTTGCTTGCATTGTTGACACGTTGTCCATTGTCCTTTGAGGGTGTATCGTTGTGACAAGTTACATAGTGGCGTTCCTTTCCTTGCCATACGAACTTCAATTACGACAGGTCCCACGTGATAATTGTGGTTCGCAACAAAGCTGCTCGCGCAACAATTTAAATCGTTCTCAAACATTCCATGACCGTTTCTTTCTCGTAACAACGGACAGGACTCTGGGGTGTTTCGTTGGTTGTGGTCGGGCACGATAAGTGTTTCTCTTAAGTTTAGCCTGCTAACGTGCTAATGTTTGCCACAATGGACAGGCATCCCAAGCGAAGAGCGCAAATGACATTCAAGAAAAGTGAACCAAGTCAAAACGAAGATGACAGTGGGCCACCAGCTAGTAAGAAAAATGCAAGTGAAAGCGAGGAACCTGCATCTTCAACAGAGAGGCATCGAGGTGATGGAGAACAGAAAAGACCAGTGGGTAGGCCTAAAGGCAGTGGACGTTCTGGAAATAGTGTTAGTGGAGATGTTCAGGTTAGGCCTCAAGTTATTTTTAAAGCTGATAATAAATGGGGTGGTGATGGAGAGCTAATGCTCACAAGTTCATCACACCTCAAGGGAGCCATACAAGGTCAAACAGTTACATTTGAAAAGGAGAGCGCATCATCATTAGCCAGTAAACAGAGTAAAGCCACATTTGATTATCCCACGACATCTCAAGTGCTGGTCATCAAGGAGGAGATCATCACAACTGCTCCAGGTCAGGCCAAGGTCAAAGTTGACCAAGAACCTGCCACAACGCATCATCAAGGATGTCCACCTGTGGCTCCCACTATAGACTTCTCCAAACCGATCCATGTTGTCCACGAAAATGGGATGACCTTCACAGTATTGGATGGTAAAGCCATAACGCTCAGCAAAGTTCCATACCCACCACTTGTTCATGTGAATGTTCCGCCACCCCCAGTAAAGGTGAAGACTAGAGGGATGAATCTCACCATGCCACCATCAGAAGCAGGTATGACTAAGAGCTTATCTACTTTTTACATACGGATTGAATGTTTTTAATACTTTTCAACACATCATTGTCACGTATTGATTTCATGCACAGTCCAAAACTTTATGTGAAACATTTCCTTCTAGAAAATCTTGAAGTACCACAGAGCATAGACAGGAATGGCTACATCAAGAGGCCTATGAATGCGTTCATGGTCTGGGCGAGAATCCACAGGCCTGCCCTGTCCAAGGCCAACCCAACAGCCAATAATGCAGACATCAGTGTGCAGCTAGGAATAGAGTGGAGCAAGCTTACTGAGGAAGAGAAGAGGCCCTACTATGTTGAAGCACGTAAACTCAAAGACAAGCACAGACAGGAGTTCCCAGGTAAGCAAAGAGCAGGCTGTCTACTCACTCACACCATTTAAGTCCATTTAAACATGTACAGTATAATTATCGGCTCATATATTTATCGTATTTCAAAACTCATAGCTCTGACACTTATGACCTTTACTTGCTTTTCAAGTGTTTGTTCACAATCTTCACCCATAATCATCACAGGTTGGATCTATCAGCCCAGACCTGGAAAAAGAAAGTGCTACCCTTCTGTGATGTCCTTTGCTCCTGAACCATCCTGCTGCTCTGCAGGGACAAGTGGACCTGCGGCTGAGTCTTATCCCATGACCATGATGACTATGGCCAATACTAACACCAGCTCCTGTGTTCCATACACACAGGCCACAGGTAAAGCAATAGCTCACTATCAGGGTGGCTGGTGGATGCCCAAGTTTTACCAGCCACTCACATTTTTTTACCAGCCACATTTTTTTTCTGGATATAAATAATGAAGATAAATCACAGTAAAGACATGCACATGTTTTGTAATGGTAAAATAACAATTGTTGAATGGTTTTCACTACTGTAGCATTAAGATTCTCTCTTCCAGAGCTTATATATATATATATATATATATATATATATATATATATATATATATATATATATATATATATATATGCATACACACACACACACACACACAGTTGAAGTCGGAAGTTTACATACACTTTGTTGGTTGGTGTCATTAACTCGTTTTTCAACCACTCCACAAATCCAGAACAACAGCAAAGGACCTTGTGAAGATGCTGGAGGAAACGGGTACAAAAGTATATACAGTTGAAGTCGGAAGTTTACATACACCTTAGCCAAATACATTTAAACTCAGTTTTTCACAATTCCTGACATTTAATCCTAGTAAAACTGAATTCCCTGTCTTAGGTCAGTTAGGATCACCACATTATTTTAAGAATGCGAAATGTCAGAATGGCAGTAGAGAGAATGACTTATTTCAGCTTTTATTTCTTTCATCACATTCCCAGTGGGTCAGAAGTTTACATCTACACTCAATTAGTATTTGGCAGCATTGCCTTTAAATTGTGTAACTTGGGTCGGGTAGCCTTCCACAAGCTTCCCACAATAAGTTGGGTGAATTAGTACGCGTCAAAAGTTTGGACACCTACTCATTCAAGTTTTTTTTTCTATTATTTTCTACATTGTAGAATAATAGTGAAGACATCAAAACTATGGAATAATGTAGTAACCAAAAAAGTGTTAAACAAATCAAAATATATTTTGGATTGTAGATTCTTCAAAGTAGCCACCCTTTACCTTAATGACAGCTTTGCACACTCTTGGCATTCTCTCAACCAGCTTCATGAGGCAGTCACCTAGAATGCCTTCCAATTAACAGATGCGCCTTGCTAAAAAAAAAAAAGTTAATTTGTGGAATTTCTTTCCTTAATGCGTTTTAGCCGTTCAGTTGTGTTGTGCCAAGGTAGGGGTGGTATACAAAAGATAGCCGTATTTGGTAAAAGACCAAGTCCATATTATGGCAAGAACAGCTCAAATAAGCAAAGAGAAATGACAGTCAATCATTACTTTAAGACATGAAGGTCAGTCAATCCGGAAAATTTCAAGAACTTTGAAAGGTTCTTCAAGTGCAGTCGCAAAAATCAAGCACTACGATAAAACTGGCTCTCGTGAGGACCGCCACAGGAAAGGAAGACCCAGAGTTACCTCTGCTGCAGAGGATAAGTTCATTAGATTTACCAATTGCAGCCCAAATAAATTGTCCACCGAGTTCAAGTAATAGACACATCTCAACATCAGCTGTTCAGAGGAGACTGTATGAATTGCCGCAAAGAAACCACTGCTAAAAGACACATATAAGAAGAGACTTGCTTGGGCCAAGAAACACGAGCAATGGACATTAGACCGGTGAAAATCTGTCCTTTGGTCTGATGATTCAAAATTTGAGATTTTTGGTTCCAACCGCAGTGTCTATGTGAGATGCAGAGTAGGTGAACGGATGATCTCCACATGTGTGGTTCCCACCGTGAAGCATGAATGAGGAGGTGTGGGGGTGTTTTGCTGGTGACACCATCTGTGATTTATTTAGAATTCAAGGTCCACTTAACCAGCATGACTACCACAGCATTATTCAGTGATACGCCATCCCATCTGGTTTGCGCTTAATGGGACAATCATTTCTTTAGGACAATGACCCAACACACCTCCAGGCTGTGTAAGTGCTATTTGACAAAGAAGGAGCGTGATGGCGTGCTGCATCAGATGACCTGTCTTCCACAATCGCCCGACTTCAATTGAGATGGTTTGGGATGAGTTGGACCGCAGAGTGGGAAAGGGAAAGCAGCCAACAAATGCTCTGCATATGTGGGAACTCCTTCAAGACATTTGGAAAAAGCATTCCAGTTGAAGCTGGTTGAGAATGCCAAGAGTGTGCAAAGGTTGGCTACTTTGAAGAATCTCAAATATAAAATGTTTTGATTTGTTTTAACACTTTTGGTTACGACCTGATTCCATAATGTGTTTTTTCATAGTTTGTCTTCACTATTATTCTACAATGTAGAAAATAGTAAAAATTAAGAAAAACTCTTGAATGAGTAGGCGTGTCCAAACTTTTGACTGGTACTGTATGTGTATTCTTTTACATGGGGTCTTTGGCTAAATAAAAACAATTCTCCCAAATGGTGTTAATTTTCCCACCCTGCTGGCTATCCCTCACCACACACACACTCATTAAGTGCACAAGTTTCTCCATACAACTAACATAGACTACGAAAACATACTTCTATTTTGATATCACCTAATTAACATTGTCATAAAGAACACATGTTCAGCTACATAAAAAGTGGTCCTCTTAGTCGGTAGAGGATTGCTCTTGCAAAGCCAAGAGTTGTGGGTTTGAGTCCTGCTGGGGCCACCCATTTGTAAATTGTATGCACGAATGACTGTAAGTCGCTTTGGATAAAAGTGTTTGCAAAATGGCATGTAATTATTTTTTATTTCTTGTGCGCTAATAGCGTTTCAAACGTCACTCGCTCTGAGACTTGGAGTGGTTGTTCCCCTTGCTCTGCAAGGGCCATGGCTTTTGTGGAGCGATGGGTAACGCTGCTTTGAGGGTGACTGTTGGCGATGTGTTCCTGGTTCGAGCCCAGGTAGGAGCGAGGAGAGTGACGGAAGCTATACTGTTACACTGGCAATACTAAAGTGCCTATAAGAACATCCAATAGTCAAAGGTTAATGAAATACAAATGGTATAGAGAGAAATAGTCAGATAATTCCTATAGTAACTACAACCTAAAACTTCTTACCTGGGAATATTGAAGACTGATGTTAAAAGGAACCTCCAGCTTTCATATGTTCTAAGCAAGGAATTTAAACGTTAGCTTTTTAGCATGGCACATATTGCACTTTTACTTTCTTCTCCAACACTTTGTTTGTTTTTACATTATTTAAACCAAATTGAACATTTATTTATTTGAGGCTAAATTGATTTTATTGATGTATTATATTAAGATAAAATAAGTGTTCATTCAGTATTGTTGTAATTGTCATTATTACAAATAAATACAAATCGGCCGATTAATCTGTATCTGCTTTTTTGGTCCTCCAATTATCGGTATCGGCGTTGAAAAATCATAGTCGGTCGACCTCTAGTTATGATATCGTTTAGGACCTTGAGCGTGGCTGAGGTGCACCCATGACCAGCTCGGATACCAGATTGCATTTTAAAATATATATATATATATATACATATATTTTACCTTTTATTTAACCAGGCAAGTCAGTTAATAAGAACAAAATCTTATTTTCAATGACAGCCTAGGAACAGTGGGTTAGCTGCCTGTTCAGGGGCAGAACGACAGATTTGTACCTTGCAACCTTCCAGTTACTAGTCCAACGCTCTAACCACTTGGCTACCCTGCATACCACTAGGATACGGTGGGATTCGAAATGGTCAGTGATCTGTTTGTTATTAACATGGCTTTCGAAGACTTTAGAAAGGCAGGGTAGGATAGATATAGGTCTGTACCAGTTAGGGTCTAGAGTGTCACCCCCTTTGAAGAGTGGAATGAATGCGTCACCTTTCCAATCTTTAGGGATCTCAGATGATACGAAAGAGGTTGAACAAGCTAGTAATAGGGGTTGCAACAATTTCGACAGATAATTTTAGAAAGAGGGTCCAGATTGTCTAGCCCAGTTGATTTGTATGGGTCCAGATTTTTCAGATTTTTCAGAACATCAGCTATCTGGATTTGGGTGAAGGAGATTTGGGGAGGCTTGGGCAAGTTGCTGTGGGGTTTGCAGAGCTGTTGACCGGGGTAGCCAGGTGGAAGGCATGGCCAGCCGTAGAAAAATGCTTATTGAAATGATCGATTATCGTAGATTTATCGGTGGTGAGTGTTTCCTAGCCTCAGTGCAGTGGGCAGCTGGGAGGAGGTGCTCTTATTCTCCAATGGCCTTTACAGTGTACCAGAACTTGTTGGAGTTTGTGCTACAGGATGCAAATTTCTGATAGGAAAGCAAAGGTTAGCTTTTTCAAACTGCCTGTGTATATTGGTTTCTATCTTCCCTGAAAAGTTGCATATCGGCCTCCCTGGTGGCGCAGTGGTCTAGGGCACTGCATCGCAGTGCTAGCTGTGCCACCAGAGACTCTGAGTTTGCACCCAGGCTCTGTCGCAGCTGGCCGCATCTGGGAGGTCTGTGGGGCAACGCACAATTGGCCTAGCGCTGTCTGGGTTAGGGAGGGTTTGGCCGGTAGGGATATCCTTGTCTCATCGCGCACTAGCGACTCCTGTGGCGCACTAACCAGGTCGCCAGGTGTACGGTGTTTCCTCCGACACATTGTTGCGGCTGGCTTCCGGGTTGGATGCGCGCTTTATTTAAGAAGCAGTGCGGCTTGGTTGGGTTGTGTTTCGGAGGCTTTCGACCTTCATCTCTCCCGAGCCCGTACGGGAGTTGTAGCGTAGCAAAATGGTAACTACTAACAATTGAATACCATGAAATTGGAGAGAAAGGGGTGTAAAATAAAATAAAATAAAATATTTTTTAAAAGAAGTTGCATATCGCTGGGGCTATTCGATGCTAATGCAGTACGCCACAGGATGTTTTTGTGCTGGTCAAGGGCAGTCAGGTTTAGAGTGAACCAAGGGCTATATCTGTTCTTAGTTATACATTCTTTGAATGGGGCATGCTAATTTAAGATGGTGAGGAAAGCATTTTTAAAGAATAACCAGGCATTCTCTACTGACGGAATGAGGTCAGTACCCTTCCAGGATATCCAGACCAGGTCGATTTAGAAAGGCCTGCTCACTGACATTTTTTAGGGAGCGTTTGACAGTGATGAGGGGTGGTTGTTGACTGCGGTAATGAGGCAGTGATCGCTGAGACCCTGGTTGAAGACAGCGGAGGTGTATTTAGAGGGCAGGTTGGTCAAGATGATATCTATGAGGGTGCCCGTGTTTATGGATTTAGGGTTGTACCTGGTGGGTTCCATGATAATTTGTGTGAGATTGAGGGCATCTAGTTTAGATTGTAGGATGGCCAGGGTGTTAAGCATATCCCAGTTTAGGTTACATAACAGTACAATCTCTGAAGATAAATGGGGGGCAATTAATTAACATATGGTGTCCAGGGCACAGCTGGGGGCTGAGGGGGGTCTATAACAAGCAGCAACAGTGAGATAATTATTTCTGGAAAGGTGGATTTTTTGAAAGTAGAAACTCAAACCTTTTGGGTACAGACCTGGATAGCATGACAGAACTCTGCAGGCTGTCTCAGCAGTAGATTGCAACTCCACACCCTTTGGCAGTTCTATCTTGGTGGGAAATGTTGTAGTTGGGGATGGAAATTTCAGAATTTTTGGTGGCCTTCCTAAGCCAGGATTCAGACACGGCTCGGACATCAAGGTTGGCGGAGTGTGCTAAAACAGTGAATAAAACAAACTTTGGGAGGAGGCTTCTGATGTTAACATGCATGAAACCAATGATAGCATCTGGGGAATAGGAGTGGAACTAGGGGCTACAGGGCCTGGGTTAACCTCTACATCACCAGAGGAACAGAGGAGGAGTAGGATAAGGGCATGGCTAAAGGCTATAAGAACTGGCCGTCAAGTGCGTTGGAGACAGAGAATAAAAGTAACAGATTTCTGGCCGTGGTAGAATATATTCAAGGCATAATGTACAGACAAGGGTATGGTAGGATGTGAGTGCAGTGGAGGTAAACCTAAGTGTTGAGTGACGATGAGAGCGATTTCGTCTCTGAACAGACAAGTTAAGCCAGGTAAGGTCTCCTCGTGTGTGTGGGGTGGGACAATATACTGTGTGCTTGACCTGCTCAGTTTTTTTACCACAACACCAGAAAATTGCCAAAAAGTGTAGAACGCGCTCACCTGCCTTTACACTATGATTTCACTATTAGATGTTCAATGTTTCTTTTTAAAAAAAATTTTGTTTTGTTTAAAGGAATAGTTTCACCATATTAAAATGAGAGTTCAGTTCACGTAACAGGTTTGACCTTAAAATAAGGGACATATGTAAATTATTCACTAATCACATTAAATAATAATTTTCAGAAATTACTTTGTCAAAGCAACAAAATAACTACGGCTTTACAATGATGTTAAAAACGTAGACAGTTTAAATGGGTTAATCTTCCTAGAAGTCACAGAAGATGCATGGAGGGACATGTCAAAATACTGAATTTTCGCACTTAAGCAAGTCTTTGTTGATATTAAAAATTTTATTTATTGAATTTTCCTTGTCTATATTAAAGGCAGTTCATTTATTATAACATGCTTCTAAAATGTAATATTGGTGTACAGTTTCTACATAAAATATCAAAGGGATGCAAAAGTCACACTTTTCGTGGAATGATCCGGTTGCTGTAACAGTAAGAATAATACATCGTAGTATGAAGCTCAATACTGTAAATATTATGGTTTTGTCTTCCCTAGGCTCTAATGACCATGGTCTCCAGGTGGCTATAACGGCAGCTCCAAATGCCTCTCAGACTACCAGCCCAGTCTCCATATTCTTCCAGACTACTGCCTGCCCACATCCCCACCCAACAGCCACAACCTCTGGTGGTAAGCCTGCAGAACGCAAGCATGAAGCCAGTCACTCTGCCAGCAATCCTGAAGAAGCTCCCAAACCCAGAAAAATCAGCAGGCAACAGGCCTACTACAATTCTGCCAATGAGATGCCCTCAACAAGCATGGCATCCAGCTCCAGAGGTCTCCAAATGCCACTCCCTAACATGGCTCACACTCACATGTATCCTCCATCTCCCATGCCACATCCAGTGGGCCTCTTCCCCACCCCTCGCTTTCCCTTTGCTCCGCCCTACTTCATGCCTGGACCCAATTTTTATCCTCCAGGGTGAGCAATGAATGCTGTTTCATCTTGAATACCATTTAAGTTCTACTTAGGTATGCTGTTTGATGTTTTATAATTGTGAAGGTTAGTGGTGAAAATGTAATTATGGTCATTTGAAATGCCATCATCCTGTGATTGTTGTATTTTTTTTCAGATCATACCCTTACCTACACAGCCCATACTCCTACCCAGTTCTCCAACCCCAGGATTTCTCAAACCCCATGGCTACTCCCATGGCTACTCCGGGCTACCCCTATGATGACAACTACGATCAGCATGAGTCCACATTTTCCCTTCTCAACAGAGACTACCCGTTTCGGCAGAGTGGAGAGGGCGGGCAGAGATGTCAAGGGCAGGCCCCCACTGCCTCTGAGCTCCTAGGTTCGGTCCCACTTCTGGACGTACGTGCCCTGGAGAACGTCTTCACCAACTCTGCCAGTGTCCAGGAGGTCCAAGTCCCCAATGAGGAGGACGCAGAAGAAGTGCGCGTGATGAGAGTTCTCTAGGATCAAACCTAAGAGACATCCTTTAGCAAAATCCCTGATAGACTATTTGTTGTACATACAAAAACACATGAATTGTTACTGTTATTCTGAAATGTATTTTTAACGATTTAATACTGTTTTATGCGATCGACCACTGCTCTGCACAAAATTAAATGTCAAGTATTTTAAAGTGTTTGATAGGGGTTCTATTTATGCCTTTTTGTTCTACAAATACCTGGTTTGTAAGGAGAAAGGGGTGTTTTGCTGATTTTATGCAGACAAACACCAGCTGATATTTGTATAGAAATCCAATAAATTACAGTGCACCAATAATACATTGCAGAGTAGTAATTTAATCATGAGTTATACTTTTTACACAACTATAGCAAATACTTTACCCACAATATTGATAATATATTGCATGAATACATATACTGTTTATACATATTGCATGCAACGTGTTTTTCTCAAATTTAAATTAGGTTATGGTACAGTTGCCTGTTTTGCCATCTGTTATGAAATAGTTACATATCAATAGTTGGGGAAAGTCCTAACTGAACAAAACACATCAGTGGCTAGACGCAGAGCCCTCTGCCCAGACGATGTTGACTATTTTGGCATCCAATCAGATGTTAATACCGACTGACCCCCTACTATGATTGACAGGCCATTTGGCCAATGCTGTTTCCAAGTTTGTGTCAAGGAGGTGTTTCCAGGAAGAATCGTTTGATTTCCCTGTAATGGCGGACCACGGAGACGGTGAAAGTATTGGGTTTAACGACAACAGGTGAGGTTATAGCGAATAAACCCAAGTGATCGATATTTGTGATAAATAATGTTTT
Source organism: Oncorhynchus mykiss (assembly GCF_013265735.2). NCBI lineage: Eukaryota > Metazoa > Chordata > Actinopteri > Salmoniformes > Salmonidae > Oncorhynchus > Oncorhynchus mykiss. The sequence continues at coordinate 54,484,867 of NC_048576.1, read as the reverse complement.
CTGCGGTTGTTAACTTGACATTATTGTGAGACTGAACTCCCAATGATTTGTTACATGCGCTCGCGAGGACATTCGTTGCTGCCGCTGACTGTTCAATGTGGCCACGCTAGTTAGTTGCTAACATTAGCCTCGTAACGTTAGCTACAACCTGACTCATCGTATATTTTGCTAAAAGGTGATGCTATTCGTCGAGTTAAGCAAAGCAGTTTCAACATAAACTACTTAATAGCTACTTAGACACGGACGATTGTTTCTGAAATGGTCCGTTAGCGTTAGCTGGGCGTGCAGACTGCGCGTCGATTTGAATGGCATAACATTAGCCAACGTTAGTTAGCCTAGAGTAGCTACATTAGCTAACTGGTCAGCATACACATTCACTAGTTACTGTTCATTGGCCCGCGGATTACCAGTTTAACCAGTGAAACTGTCAAATTTAGCGACAGTCACTGCGTCGTTTGATGCCATCAAGCGATGAATCGCTAGCTTGACCGCGCAACGTAAGTAATACGCTAGCTACTATAGTTAGCTAGCTTGATAACATGAGTGAATATTTTGAGGCGCTAGTCTGTTGCTACAAACAGTAACCTGAACATGGGTAGGAAAGCTAGCGAGTAAAATGTTGTGTTGATTTTGATTTGGTTCATGAGCCAGGTCCATTTGGTTTGTTTCCAGGATGACGCAGCAGACGTTGCGTTTCCGCGGCCCTGCTCCTCCTCCAACCCCAGTGATGCGTGGTCCACCCCCACTTCTCAGACCCCCGCCTCCCCCTTTCGGTATGATGAGAGGGCCTCCACCAAGGGGGCCACCATTCGGGCGTCCACCTTTTGACCCCAGCATGCCACCCATCCCCCCACCAGGAGGCATGCCCCCGCCTCTCGGACCCCCTCACCTACAGGTACACCTGCCAGTGATGCAAGGATATTTTTAGAATTTAGACCATCCATCTATTCTAAAGTATGACTGCTGCACTTTTGGTCTGTCAGAGCTCGGAATGCATTAAGAGCCAGAACATCAGACTGCATAGTTAGTATAAAAGGCTTGAAATTGGAATGCATTTGTTTTTTTTTTTCAGAGACCTCCTTTCATGCCCCCTCCAATGGGCAGCATGCCCCCACCCCCAGGAATGCTATTCCCCCCTGGAATGCCCCCAGTTCCAGGAGCTGGAGCCCCTACTCTGCCCCTTGCTGAGGAGATCTGGGTGGAGAACAAGACACCGGAGGGAAAAGTAAAGAATGTCCTTTTACATTGGGCTGTTACATAGTTCTGTAATATTTCAACCTACCGAAATTAATATTTTCCTGTGTTTCCCTCATAAGTTATAGGTGGGTTGGTTGTTTAGCAACACAACTGACGCATGCACAACTATGGGGTAAAACAGACAGGGTTGGCTTAGATTGTTGACATGTAAACTATATTTGTTTATTGAAAACATAAATACATTTTAATTTCTCTCAAATATATTGTGACAGTTGTTGATTAGCTTGTGAATTTTAGCCATATTAGCATAGATGTGACATCAGTCAAAACACCTCCAAACAAGGCATGGTATCAAGAACAAGATAACACTAGCTGAAATGAGCCACCTGCGATTCCCCACATGGCAGCTTCTTGTCGTTGTTGCTAGCGGTCTGGCCATCCCTGAATCAAAACGCCACACAGACTTCTGCCCCATTGAAGTGTGCACATTGTTTTCGTGACGTTGTAAACCAACCCGTCTATCTCCCCCTAGGCGTACTACTACAATGCCAGGACTCGAGAGTCAGCCTGGAGCAAACCTGAGGGGGTGAAGGTGATCCAGCAGTCAGAGCTCAACCCTGTTATGGTGACCCCGGTGGGGACGGGAGCCTCCTCCAGTAGCATCACATCAGTCAGCACTACAGCTGCTATACCCTCCCCAGTGTCCACACAGGCCCCCGCTCCATCCAGCACCATGACCACCAGCCCAGACTCCAACACCACCACCACCTCTGTGTCCCAGACCATTGCTAGTGAGTACATACAGTGCCTTGCAAAAGTTTTCATCCACCTTGGTGTTTTTCATACTTTTTTTGTATTACAACCTTTAATTTAAATATATTTTCATTTGGATGTCATGTAATGGACATACACAAAATAGTCCAAACTGGTGACGTGAGATGGAAAAAAAATAACTTGTTTAAAAAATAAAAATAATAAAAAATGGAAAAGTTGTGCGTGCATATGTATTTACCCCCTTTGCTATGAAGCCCCTAAATAAGATCTGGTGCAACCAATTACCTTCAGAAGTCGTGTAATTAGTTAAATAAAGTCCACCTATGTAATCTAAGTGTCACATGATCCGAGTGTATATACACATGTTCTGAAAGGCCCCAGAGTCTGCACCACCACAAAGACCAAGGAGCTCTCCAAACAGGTCAGGGACAAAGTTGTGGAGAAGTACAGATTAGGGTTGGGTTATAAAAAAACATCAGAAACTTTGAACATCCTACAGAGCACCATTAAATCCATTATTAAAAATGGAAAGAATATGGCACCACAACAAACCTGCCAAGAGAGGGCTGCCCACAAACTCACGGACCAGGCAAGGAGGGAATTAATCAGAGAGGCAGCAAAGAGACCAAAGATAACCCTGAAGGAACACCAATCTCTGCTGTGGAGCTTTGCAGAATCTACATTTTACAGATTCTCTTTACAGAAGAGTGGTCAGAAAAAAGCCATTGCTTAAAGAAAAAAATAAGCGAACACGTTCGCCAAAAGGCATTTGGGAGACTCTCCAAACATATGGAAGAAGGTACTCTGGTCAGATGAGCTTTTTGACCATCAAGGAAAACGCTATGTCTGGCGCAAACCCAACACCTCATCACCCCGAGAACACAATCCCCACAGTGAAGCATGGTGGGGATGTTTTTCATCGGCAGGGACTGGGAAACTGGTCAGAATTGAAGGATTGATGGATGGTGCTAAATACAAGGATATTCTTGAGGGGAATCTGTTTCAGTCGTCCAGAGATTTGAGACTGGATCAGAGGTTCACCTTCCAGCAGGTCAATGACCCTAAGCATACTGCTAAAGCAACACTCGAGTGGTTTAAGGGGAAATATTTCAATGTCTTGGGATGGCCTAGGCAAAGCCCAGACCTCAGTCCAATTGAGAATCTGTTGTATCACTTGAAGATTTCTGCACACCAGCGGAACCCATCCAACTTGAACACGCTGGAACAGTTTTGCCTTGAAAAATTGGCAAAAATCCCAGTGGCTAGATGTGCCAAGCTTATAGAGACATACCCCAAGAGACTTGCAGCTGTAATTGCTGCAAAAGGTGCCTCTACAGTATTGACTTGAGGGGGTGAATAGTTATGCATGCTCAAGTTCAGTTGTTTTGTGATATTTGTTTGTTTCAAACACAGAAATATTTTGCATCTTCAAAGTTGTAGGCATGTTGTGAAAAATCAAATGATACAAACCCCCCAAAAAATAAATTTTACAGGTTGTAAGGCAACAAAATAGAAAAATCCCCAGGGGGTGAATACTTTCGCAAGCCACTGTAAATGGGAGAGGGACATCTGGCTCCCATCAACGTTTTTGGCATGTCTGACCTTTTGTATGATGAGAAATCCTGATTTGGTGAAGTTCACAAAGTTGGTAATGGGTTGTTTTCTGCTTGTTTATGGTTGGTTGTACTACATGACCAGACTGTGTTGCAACTCTGCTGGTCTTTGTCCAGTTTCTGCTGCTACAGATCTGCAGCCTGTGGCCTCCTCCTCCAGTGTTGCGGTGACCATCAGTGTAGCCACCGTGCCAGCCTCCGTGACACCAGTCCAGACCATGTCCCTGCTGCCCCAGAGTCTCCCGACTGGCCTGCCCCACCACGCCATGTCCCAGCCTCACACGGCCACTATCCCAGGCTTCCCCCCAGGGGTCATGCACCCCTTCAGATTGCCTCTACCAGGCATGCACATCCCACTGCCCGGTAAGACATAAGCTCCCTCATCCCAAACCCTCTGCTCTCTACCCACTTTTAACAGTACTGCCTCTTCACCCCTTTCCATACTCTGTCATGTGTCATCTCTTCATTTGTTTGTCATAATGTTAGGTCTCCTATTTTCATCTTCTGGTAAAGCAATAGGTTAAACAATTATTGTAGAATGGTCCTGGTCAAGGCTGGAGTAAACAATTGGGCAAATAAATTCAACTTGTTTCTACTTAGTTTTTTATGATTCTTAACTTTTCCACTGGCACTTAAAATTAGGGCCACGTTCGAATGGAATTCTCAAATTCAAGCTGGGTTGAGAGAAACCCAGGCCAGTGCAGCCCAGTTTCACAACTGATGCCAGCTCGATTAGAACTCTGGCTGGTAATTCTGTTAATATGCAATCACCAAACTGATCACTGCTGGCTGCTGATATGTTTAGCTAGCTTGTCTGGGCTCCTTGCTCTTAACTAGCACATTGACTACTGCAGAACTGCTTGTCTGACATTACACAAATTTCCACCATAGCTGGATCCTTCATTCATTTTTGCACTACACAAACTTTTGAACAGTCAGCCCTCAAATGCTAGCTACCTAACGTTAGCCAGTAAATCAGTTGAAACAAGCTAGCTAACATGCGCCAGCAGCAAATTTTTGCTGGTCAGGTCGTTTTGAGAGCTAGCAAGCTACATCATATCAAACATGTCGGTTGGTTTGCTTGGTTAGCTAGCTAGCAAATAGTCAATGCCATGATAAGCAATGTAGGATTTAAGCTATCTCGTCTGTTATGCTGGCATCGACGCTAACCGTTTAGCTAGCTAACTGACGTAAGTCTGGCTGGTGCTGATAGGACTATGTGATAACGTTAGTTATTGCATGGTGAGGGTGATTTAAATTATTCAACATCTTGCTAGTTAGCAACATTGGCAAAGCCAGTTGCAGTCACATTGGCTACCTAACAACATGACATTTCTCATTTCTGGAAGCAGTGGAAATGCAATTTCAGCTAGCCAAACAAAGAAAGCCCAATCTGGGTTGACTTCAAAGTGCCAATGAAAATAGTTTTATTCCACATTCAACTCTTAGCATTTTACACTGAATAAAAATATAAACGCAACATGTAAAGTGTTGCTCCCATGTGTTTCATGAGCTGAAATAAAAGATCCCAGAAATGTTCCATATGCACAAAAGGCTTTTTTGTTGTTGCTCAAATTGGTTTGCATCCCTGTTTAGTGAGCATTTATCCTCAGTCACAATCATCCACCTGACAGGTGAAGCTGATTATAAACAGCATGATCATTACACAGGTGCACTGTGTGCTGGGTACAATAAAAGGCCACTAAAATGTGCAGTTTTGTCACATAACACAATGCAACAGATATCTCAAGTTGTGGGAGCGTGCAAATATCATGCTTACCGCAGGAATGTCCACCGGCGCTGTAGCCAGAGAATTGAATGTTAATTTCTCTACCATAAGCCATCTCCAATGTTTTAGAGAATTTGGCAGTGCCTCACAACCGCAGACCACATATGATGTCGTGTGGGCGAGCGGTTTGCTTATGTCAACGTTGTGAACAGAGTGCCCCATGGTGGCGGTGGGGTTATGGTATGGGCAGGCATAAGCTGCGGACAACAAACACAATTGCATTTTATCAATGGCAATTTGAATGCCTGGAGATACCTGGACAAGATCCTGAGGTCCATTGTCGTGCCATTCATACGCTGCCATCACCTCATGTTTCAGCATGATTAATGCACAGCCCCATGTCGCAAGGATCTGTACACAATTCCTGAAAGCTGAATATGTCCCAGTTCTTCCTTGACCTGCATACTCGCAAGATATTTCACCCATTTAGTATGTTTGGGATGCTCTGGTGTGACGTGTACTTCAGCATGTTCCGGTTCCCTCCAATATCCAGCATCTTTGCACAGCCATTGAAGAGTGGGACAAACATTCCACAGTCAACAGCCTGATGAAGTCTATGTGATGGAGATGTCGAGCTACATGAGACATGGTGGTCACACCAGATACTGACTGGTTTTGTGGTCCTTTTAAAAAATACACTTTATTATTTTTAATTTTTTTAAGGTATCTATGACCAACCGATGCATATCTGTATTCAGTCATGTGAAATCCAAAGATTAGGGCAGAGTGAATTTATTTCAATTGACTGATTTCCTTATATGAACTGTAATTCAGTAAAGTCTTTGAAATTGTTGCAGGTTGCGTTTTTTTCCCCCAGTTTTTTTCTTGCACTAATTATTGCAGAAACAAGTCCCTTTCAGTCCTGTAAATGTCAGCATTGCCCAAGTTCAGCAAGGCGTCTAGAGAAAACAAATGCAGAAGCAAATTCGAAGGCTTTTGACATACTGCCTTATAAGGAAAGGGGGTGTTAATTTTAGATGACTTAATCTACTTTCCTGAATTTAAATAAATAAATAAAAATGTTCAATACTCTCTCCATTTACATGACCAAATTATTCTTCCATATTGTTGTTTCCAGGATGAGAATACTAATGTGGTTTTATCAAAGTGATATTATAGTTGTGGGCCTAGTTTTCTATATGTGTTGTGTCAATAGCTGTCTGCCTTGCCCTGGCAGCTGGCACCTCTTCTCCTGTGTCCCATCAACATGCTTGCTTGTCCGTTCTTGCAGGTGTAGCAATGATGCAGATAGTAGGCGCTCCCTATATAAAGACAGTCTCCCCCAACAATAACGGTAATTCTTTCAAACGTCTCCAGTCAGCATTTTGTTAGGTGGCATGTTAGTGGTGTGTTGTGAAAATTATGCTTCTTATTTTTTGCCGCTTAGGCACCGCTAAACAATGTGAAAGTATTACTATCTTTTTCCTTTATATTTCCTCAACATTGGTGATTTAGACATTTTAGGACATTCTTTCTTGTTTAAACTATACAGTTCTGATGCTTCCCCCCCCCCCCCCCGAACAGAGACATCTCTGACCCTTGTAATTATGATAAACAACCATTTTATTTTTGGCATCAGTGTGACGTCTTGTTGGAGGTAACCGCGTTGTAGACTTGCATCAGTAATGTCACTGTTATTCTGTTGGTTTTAGGTAGGCTACTTTAGCAGGGTAACATTTTTAAGAGCGGAGTGGTCATTGATTTTGTAGACAGTGACAAAGGAGTATTGGACCTTGTTTTGACAGGCACCCTTATTTTCCATTCAGTAGAGGATAATCACATTAATGTTGAATTTTCATTTGATAATCATTTTCTTGTTGTGGCATGCCTTTTGTGTGTTTTTGTTAACATCTCAGTGGCTCAGTTTAGATGTTACCTGTGTGACTAACCAGGGGAAGGCCAATTTCTTTCCAGTGTGGGGAATTAGGTGTAAATGTTTTGCGTAAGACCTTTCTATATTTCAGGTGAATTCTTATATTATATACACAACCGGTCAAACCTACTTATTCAATGGTTTTTCTTTTTACTATTTTATACGTTGTAGAATAATGGTGAAAACATCAACTATGAAATATCACATATGGAATCATGTAGTAACCAAAAGTGTTAAACCAATCAAATGTTTTTTATTAAAAAAATATATTTTAAGATTCTTCAAATAGCCACCCTTTGCCTTGATGACCGCTTTGCACACTCTTGGCTTTCTCTCAACTAGCTTCACCTGGAATACTTTTCCAACAGTCTTGAAGGTGTTCCCACTTATGCTGAGCACTTGTTGGCTGCTTAAATATATTAATCACTGCCACTAGCAAAGCACCCCACACCATAACACCACCTACTCCATGCTTTATGGTGGGCAACACACATGGGAAGATCATCTGTTCACCCACACCGCATCTCACAAAGAGGCTGGAACCAAAGATCTCTGATTTGGACTCCAGACCAAAGGACAGATTTACACTGGTCTAATGTCCATTGCTTGTGTTTCTTTGCCCGAGCAAGTCTCTTCTTATTGGTGTCCTTTAGTAGTGGTTTCTTTGCAGCAATTTGACCATAAAGGCCTGATTCCATACAGTCTCCTCTGAACGGTTGATGTGTCTTACTTGAACTCTGTGACGCCTTTATTTGGGCTGCAATTTCTGAGGCTGGTAACTTTATTGAACTTTTCCTCTGCAGCAGAGGTAACTCTGGGTCTTCCATGCCTGTGGCGGTCCTCATGAGAGCCAGTTTTATCATAGCGCTTGCGACTGCACTTGATATTATCTGGATTGACTGACCTTCATGTCTTAAAGTAATGATGGACTGTTGTTTCTCTTTGCTTATTTGAGCTGTTATTGCTGTAATTTGGACTTGATCTTTACCAAATAGGGCTATCTTCTGCATACCCCCCTACCTTTTCACAACGCAACTGATTGGCTCAAATACATTAATTTCCTTAGCTTTTAACAAGGCACACCTGTTAATTGAAATGCATTCCATGTGACTACCTCATGAAGCTGGTTGAGAGCCTGCCAACTGTGTGCAAGGCAAAAGGTGGCTATTTGAAGAATCTCAAATATATATTTGTTTGGTTACTACATGATTGTTATTTCATACTTTTGTTGTCTTCACTATTATTCTACAATGGAAAAAAAAAATTAAGAGAAACCCTTGAATGAGAAGATGTTCTAAAACTTTTGACTGGTAGTGCACATCAATATATTTTAGGAATAAGAGGCACTCATCAACCTCTGCTACTACCCATCTCATGTTGTATGTTTGGTGTTGATTAGATGTGCAATAGATTGGGGTTAGGAGTTTATCAGAGCTGAATGTCTTAAGAAGTAGTCTGTGTATTTCACCTTCTACAGGTATGCTGCCCGGCATGGCCCCTCCCCTTGTTCCCATGATGCACCACCCCCAATTGGCCCTGGCGGCGCCCACCTTGGCAGGCCTCCAACTCCCAGAGTGGTCCGAGTACAAAACGGCTGATGGGAAAACCTACTACTACAACAACCGCACACTAGAGTCCACCTGGGACAAGCCCCAGGAACTACGGGAGAAAGGTTGGTCTATTTAAAGCTTGGGTCTCTACAGCCAGTTATCATTCATCCTGGACTGGTTAGGGATAGTGAAACTGGTTAGTGAAATATTGATGATGGCGCCGACGGAGATGGCAGCATCGCGACTAGCTCTTAGGAAACTTCGCACAAACATTTCGCTACACCCGCAATAACATCAGCTAATCACGTGTATGGGACCAATCAAATTTGATGTTTAACTGTTGCATGTCTAATGTGTGTGAGTTTCTCCTCCTGTAGAGAGGGAGGCAGAGAAGGCCAAGGAGAGGCAGCAGGCCCTGGAGGAGGAGGCCATGGAGATGGAGGACGAGGAGCCCAAAATAGAACCCCCTAATGAGATGAAAGAGGTAAGAGGAGAGCTGGCGCGGTCTCCTAGTCAGAAAGTTGGCATCAAACGTTCAACAGCCTTTTTTTTAATTTTTTTTTATTTTTTTTTATACATCCGCAGCATTAAATGTTAAAATTTGATAGGGTGGATCATTTGAAGAATACTCTTTTAACGGTTGTATTCCTTTCATTGAGGAGGTTAAGGAGGAAGAGATGACTGAAGAGGAGAAGACTGCACAGAAAGCCAAGCCAGTGGCCACTAACCCTATCCCTGGCACTCCCTGGTATGTACCCACTGATGGTGATGGAGCCATGTGCTGTTGTATGAGGCTGAACTTTAATCACTCTCCTGCCCATGTGCCCTATTGAACATGTGTAGGTGTATTGTGTGGACCGGTGACGAGCGTGTTTTCTACTACAATCCCACCACGCGTCTCTCCATGTGGGACCGGCCAGATGAGCTGGTGGGGCGGGCCGACGTCGACAAGAATATCCAGGAACCACCTCACAAAAGAGGCCTGGAGGACGCCACCAAGAAGCTGGGTACGAACACGCACACCCCCCAAAAAATGTTTGATTTTAGGAGAAGGTGGGGTTCCAATTTATATTCAAGTGTATATACAGTTTACCCATAGCTTTTTTTTATTTCTTTTTTTAAAACCAGTTTTACCAACTTTATGTAATCTATTTTATGAGCTGAACGGCACTGTTAGGAGAAGTTTAATTTCCAAGCGGTCAAGAACATTTGTTTTTGAGACGGGATATCACCAAAGCTGTGTTGTGTTCATTAGTTACAGAGCGGTCCGAAATTGACACCCTTGATAAAGATGAGCAGAAATGAATGCTGGAAAATAAATAATTCATATACTGAGCTAAATTGTACGTTTCAAAAATTGCACAGAGAAAGAGATTTTGTTGAACAAATAAATTCATATATAGATCAAAATTGACACCCCTGTTTTCAATACCTTTCAATACGTCACCCTGCGAGGATAACGATAAAGGCCTGATTCCATACATACATAGATAACACTGAGGCTTTTTCTAAAATGTTTTATGAGTTAGAGAACACATTGGGAGGGATCTTTGCTCCTTCAGCCATACAGAGTCCTTCCAGATCCTTGATATCCATTGTCTGCGCTAATAAACTGCCCTCTTCCATTCAAACCACAGGTTTTCAATCGGTTTGAAGTCCGGAGACTGCTAGCCATTGCAAAATGTTGATTTTTGTGGCCAATAAACCATTCCTTTGTGGTTTTTTTTAATGTGGTTGTTGTTATTGTCTTGCTGGAAGATCCACTAAGTTTCAGCCTCGTAAGGGGACGCAACTAGATTTCCCCCTTAAATGTCCTGGATAAAGTTCTATCAGGGTCCAGACACTACTTTTGCGATATCAAATTTTTTTTTCGAGAAACTTACCCCACCCAGCGAGTGACTTCCTCGCTTTCGAATAAGACTGTAAACGTAACAAAATGTGAAAAAAGTCAAGGGGTCTGAATACTTTCTGAAGGACACTGTGTTTGTGTGTGTGTGTGATATGTCATCTACACACAGTGCCTTCGGAAAATATTCAGACCCCTTGACTTTTTTCACATTTTGTTACGTTTACAGTCTTATTCTAAAATGGGGGAAAAAAGATCCTCAGCAGTCTACACAAAATACCCCATAAAGACAAATCGATAAGTTGATGTTTTTACAACTTGATTGGAGTCCACCTGTGGTAAATTCAATTGATTAGACATGATTTGGAACTAAGCCATGAGGTCCAAGGAATTGTCCGTAGAGCTCCGAGACAGGATTGTGTCGAGTCACAGATCTGGGGAAGGGTACCAAAACATGTCTGACGCATTGAAGGTCCACAAGAACACAGTGGTCTCCATCATTCTTAAATGGAAGAAGTTTGGAATCATAAAGACACTTCCTAAAGCTGGCCACCCGGCCAAACAGAGCAATCGGGGGAGAAGGACCTTGGTCTGGGAGGTGACCAAGGACCCAATGGTAAATCTGACAGAGCTCTAGAGTTCTTCTGTGGAGATCGAAGAATCTTCCAGATGGACATTTATGGTAGTGGCCAGACGGAAGCCACTCCTTAGTAAAAGGCACATGACAGCCTGCTTGGAGTTTTCCAAAAGGCACCTAAACATTCTGACCATGAGAAACAAGATTCTCTGGTCTGATGAAACCAAGATTGAACTCTTTATTCTGAATGCCCAGCGTCACGTTGCATCATGCTGTGGTGATGTTTTTCAGCAGCAGGGACTAGGAGACTAGTCAGGATCGAGGGAAAGATGATTGGAGCAAAGTACAGAGATCCTTGATGAAAACCTGCCCCAGAGTGCTCAGGACTTCAGACTGGGGTGAAGGTTCCACTTCCAACAGGACAACGACCCTAAACACACAGCCAAGACAACACAGGAGTTGCTTTGGGACAAGTCTCTGGATGTCCTTAAGTGACCCAGACTTGAACCCGATCTAACATCTCTGGAGAGACCTGAAAATAGCTGTGCAGCAACTCTCCCCATCCAACCTGACAGAGCTTGAGAGGATCTGCAGAGAAGAATTGGAGAAACTCCAAATACAGGTGTGCCAAGCTTGTAGCGCTGCCAAAGGTGCTTCAACAAAGGACTAAGTAAAGGGTCTGAATACTTGAGACGGCAAAACACCACTCTCAACGTCAACAGTGAAGAGGAAACTCCGGGATGATGGCCTTCAAGGTAGAGTTCCTCCCTCCAGTGTCTGTTCTTTTGCTCATCTCAATATTATTTTTATTGGCCATTTTTATTGGCTGTTTCTTTGCCCCTTCACTGTTGATGTTGAGACTGGTGTTTTGCGGGTACTATTTAATGAAGCTGCCAGTTGAGGACTTGTGAGGTGTCTGTTTCTCAAACTAGACACTCTAAAGTACTTGTCCTCGTGCTCAGTTGTGCACTGGGGCCTCCCACTCTTTCTCTTCTGGTTAGAGCCTGTTTGCGCTGTTCTGTGAAGGGCATACTACACAGTGATGTATGAGATATTCAGTTTCTTGGCAATTTCTCGCATGGAATTGCCTTAATATCTCAGAACAAGAATAGACTGACTAGTTTCAGAAGAAAGGCTTTGTTTCTGGCCATTTTGAGCCTGTAATCAAACCCACAATGCTGATGCATTAGTCTAAAGAAGGTTAATCAGCACAACAGTTTTCAGCTGTGCTAACCTAATTGCAAAAGAGTTTTCTAATGATCAATTAGCCTTGTTAAAATGATAAACTTGGATTAACTAACCCAACATGATATTGGGACACAGAAGTGATGGTTGCTTATAATGGGCCTATGTACATATTCCATAAAACATCGCCATTTCCAGCTACAATTGTAATTTACACCATTACTTTAATTGACAAAAATGTTGATTTTCTTTTTAAAAACAATGAATTTTTCTAAGTGACCCTAAACTTTTGAACGGTAGTGTGTATATAAACTCAGCAAAAAAAGAAACGTCCCCTTTTCAGGACCCTGTCTTTAAAAGATAATTTGTAAAAATCAAAATAACTTCACAGATCTTCATTGTAAAGGGTTTAAACACTGTTTCCCATGCTTGTTCAATGAACCATAAACAATTAATGAACATGCACATGTGGAACGGTCGTTAAGACACTAACAGCTTACAGATGGTAGGCAATAAAGGTCACAGTTCTGAAAACTTAGGACACTAATGAGGCCTTTCTACTGACTCTGAAAAACACCAAAAGAAAGATGCCCAGGGTCCCTGCTCATCTGCTTGAATGTGCCTTAGGCATGCTGCAAGGAGGCATGAGGACTGCAGATGTGGCCAGGGCAATAAATTGCAATGTCTGTACTGTGAGATGCCTAAGACGGTGCTACAGGGAGACAGGAAGGACATCTGATTTGTCCTCGCAGTGGCAGACCACGTGTAACAACACCTGCACAGGATCGGTACATCCGAACATCACACCTGCGGGACAGGTACAGGATGGCAACAACAACTGCCAGAGTTACACCAGGAACGCACAATCCTTCCTTCAGTGCTCAGACTGTCCGCAATAGGCTGAGAGAGGCTGGACTGAGAACTTGTAGGCCTGTTGTAAGGCAGGTCCTCACCAGACATCACCGGCAACAACATCGCCTATGGGCACAAACCCACCGTTGCTGGACCAGACAGGACTGGCAAAAAGTGCTCTAAACTGACGAGTCGTGGTTTTGTCTCACATCGGGTGATGGTCGGATTCGCGTTTATTGACGAAGGAATGATCGTTACACCGAGGCCTGTACTCTGGAGCAGGATACATTTTGGAGGTGGATGGTCTGTCAAGGTCTGGGGTGGTGTGTCACAGCATCATCGGACTGAGCTTGTTGTCATTGCAGGCAATGTCAACGCTGTGCGTTACAAGGAAGACATCCTCCTCCCTCATTTGGTACCCTTCCTGCAGGCTCCCCCTGACATGACCCTCCAGCATGACAATGCCACCAGCAATACTGCTCGTTCTGTGTGTGTTTTACTGCAAGACAGGAATGTCAGTGTTCTGCCATGGCCAGCGAAGAGCCCAGCTCTCAATCCCATTGAGCACGTCTGGGACCTGTTGGATCGGAGGGTTAGGGCTAGGGCCATTCCCCCCAGAAATGTCCGGGAACTGCTGAGTTTGTGTCTGTGTGACACGGAATAAAATACACAATGAATAACGAGTAAAAATAAGATGACTAAATGCAGGGAGTACCAGTAGGGGTACGAGGTAATTGATGTAACTGTACTACATATACAGTGGCTTGAGTAAGCATGTTTCCTATTTTGTTGCTTTACAACCTGGAATTGAAATGTATTTTTTTTGGTGGGTTTGTATCAATTTGATTTACAGAACATGCTTACTTTTTGAAGATGCAAAATATTTTTTCTTGTACAACAGTCAAATATCACAACTGAACTTGAGCGTGCAGTATTGTTCACCCCCTCAAGTCAATACTTTGTAGAGCCACATTTTGCAGCAATTACAGCTGCAAGTCTCTTAGGGTATCTCTCTGTAGGCTTGGCACCTCTAGCCACTGGGATTTTTGCCCATTCTTCAAGGCAAATCTGTTCCAGATCCTTGAAGTTGGATGGGTTCTGCTAGTGTACAGCTATCTTTTAAGTCACACTACAGAGTCTCAATTGGATTGAGGTCTGGGATTTGACTGGGCCATTCCAAGACATTTAAATGTTTCCCCTTAAACCACTCGAGTGTTGCTTTAGCAGTATGCTTAGGGTCATTGTCCTGCTGGAAGGTGAACCTCCATCCCAGTCTCAAATCTCTGGAAGACTGAAACAGGCTTCCCTCAAGAATCTCCCTGGATTTGGCGCCACCCATCATTCCTTCAATTCTGACCTGTTTCCCAGTCCCTGCCAACATTTTTAATAATGGATTTAATGGTGCTCTGTGGGATGTTCAAAGTTTGATTACTTTTTTTTAATAACCCAACCCTGATCTGTACTTCTCCACAACTTTGTCCCTGACCTGTTTGGCGAGCTCCTTGGTCTTCGAGGTGCCCCTTGCTTAGTGGTGTTGCAGACTCTGGGGCCTTTCAGAACGTGTGTGTGTGTCTGCGAGCGCACACGGAAATCCACAAAGAAATGGTTAATTGTCCTAAACAATCTAAATTCATCTCTCTCTGGAAACCCATTGAAAACTTGTGGTTTGAATTGAAGAGGGCAGTCCATAAGCGCAGATCAAGGATGTGGAAAGATTCTGTGTGGGAGAATGGTCTAAGATGCCTCCAAATGTGTTCTCACACTCATAAAACATCTTAGAAAAAGGCTCTGTGCTTGTTTCCTTGCAAGGTGAGGTATTAAAAACAGGGGTGTCTGTCATTTTTTTACCCTACCTTTTTGAGGGGAGAAAAGTATTACTTTTTAAACAATCGTTTTCTGAGCAATTGTATTAGTATAAAATGTTTTAGCATTCAATATAGCTCAGTATTTGAATATATTTTATACTGTCATTTTTGTCCATTTGTATCAAGGGTGTCAATAATTTGACCCCACTATGTCCTAGCTAATTTAACTAGATGCATTACAAGGTCCAAAACATTTTTTCCATAAAATTACTGACAATAGCCCTAGCTATTCTCTTGACAATGAATTATTACCCAAGATTCCATAATCTTCACAGCCCCTACTCTCATTATGCCTCTGTGGGTTTTCATGAGCATGGCCTCATTTATAATGTTACACAGCTGTCTTATCAATTATCGTTCCCTCAGGAATCAGCAAAGAGGAGCTGGAGGCGGCAGCAGAGGAAGCTCTGGAGGATGAGCCTGTGAAGGCCAAGAAGAGGAAGTAAGTCCACAGTCCACCTCTCCATCCAAGGGCCCAACACAGGGGCCAATAGCAGCATGAGGAGGCACTCAGTCATTCTTCCTCTTGTCTAAACAGATAAAACAGCATGTACAAATTCAAATAAACCTATAATGTACTCTGGCTAAAAATCTAAATTGTTAGTTGAAGGTTTTTTTTGTGTTTTTTTTTTTTTTTTTTGTCATCAAACCCTAAATTGCTTGATTTGGATCTTTTTCTGTGGGGGTGGAGGGACTGACTATTTTGGTGGGAAGTAGTCTTTGACCCAGCTTGCACTGCCTTAGTAAAGCCTGATTTATGTCTTCACTGGGTCTGTTGAAGTGGTGAATCAATGGTCACTGTCCAGGTTACCCAATCAGTCACTGTTTCCCATCAGTGCCCTCCAAGCCTGCCTCTCCCTGCTACCCCAAACACTGGTCCAGTTGCACACGAGACTATTGTTCAGGGAAAAGGCCTGTAGAACACATGATGCCAACATGGGCCTCCAAGGTAACCACCTTGCTTCTAAAACTACTGCTTTAGGAATCCCAATGAAACAGCAAATTAAGACATTCACCTCACTGCCCTGTCCTGCCCTAGCTTTATGTGATTGTGGAACATGGAATCCCAAGTTCATGACAATGAATATCAGTGGTCATGTATTTGACAAATCCTGCCACCTCCAAACCTGTAAGACCTACGCAAAGCCTACCGTATATAATTTGGAGTTCTCTTTTGTTAGAGATGGCCAGTGATTGAACAGTCAAGTATAGTGCACCTCCACTATTTCTTCGTCATACCACCTGGATAGAGCAGAACATATCGTTTCCCTATTTAAATAACTTAAGTTGCACCCCAGTCCAGCCCAGTAAACTCCCTATCTATCATCAAATGTATGTATAAAGCCCTTTTTTTTACATCAGCAGATAGCTCTCCCCTGTCCCCGTGTTCCTGGTCCCTGACGTGTTCCCTCTGCTTGCAGGAAGGAGGAAGTGATGAAAGAGGCGGACTCTGAGAAAGAGGCAGCCATGGAGGCGGAGCTGAAGGCGGCCCGAGAGCGGGCCATTGTGCCCCTGGAGAGCCGCATGACACAGTTCAGGGACATGCTGCTGAAGAGAGGGGTAAAACACTTCAATCCAACGCAATACTGTAACCAGCTCTGTAATGTTAGACACATTAATCTGAATGGAAGCCCACCAAGGTACACTCTTCAGTTAATTCTCCTTTTCCTTTTATTCCTCTCCCTCCTGCCTCTGTCTTCTCTCTTATGCTCAGCTGAATGACCAATACTTTTCTGCCTATGTTTTGCTTTGCTAATACAAAAAAAGGAATATAAAATGTTAGGTTAAAAAAATGTTACTGCAATGGTCTGATTTTTGAATTGTAATGATAGGCTATGGATATAACATTTCACTATTTTATGTAGGGAAGACATGATTTCATAATTATCCATTTATTGTACATAACGGTGACTGTTTCATATCTTTCTTTTTCCGAAGATGACTCATCCATATGCTGCATAGGTGTTTCTAACTATAGCTTTTGTTCCTAGAATTCAGTTCTTGGGTTTGTCCAATACCATCCATATGTCTACAGGCCTACACTGCCTATGACAGTCGGTTAATGTTCCTTGTTTACAAACTGGCATGCAGAGTAGATAATAGCCTATTTTACATTGTTAAAGTCTTATCTCTAATCTGGGTTCAGCTTTCTTGTCTTCCCCTTCTGTTTATGTATGACATGAACTGTGTGTCAACTTTTCTGTCCCATTTGACTAAACCCAGGTGTTCAACTGCTGTTCTGCCCCAACAGAAGCTTGTTGTAACTGACGCATCCAAAGCAGCAATAAAAATAAATCTAAATTGTATTGTAAACCGTATTGAACTACCCTGGCAGGGGGTTTATTTGGAGCTGCCTGCCTGGTCTCTGGAGCCTTTTCCATGGGCACCACCAGGCGCGATGCAGACATTTTATTGCCTTACTCTGCTCTTATTATATTGCTCCTTTGTGTGTCAGTAGTTTGAGGAGTAAAACGTGACTCATTCCGACCCTTTTAGATTCTGATGGGGCACGACCAAAGGATTATTTTTTTCCCTTGAAAGCAACTAAGTTGACTGATGAGTGAACTTGTTATGTGGATGTTGTTGAAGCCCACCTTGATTGGCCTGGTCTCATGCCCTCTTTTAACCCTGTGCCCGCAGGTCTCAGCATTCTCTACCTGGGAGAAAGAGCTGCACAAGATTGTTTTTGACCCGCGGTATCTGCTGCTCAACCCAAAAGAGAGAAAGCAGGTATTGTATACTTACAGAATCAATTCATCTATTTGGTTTTAAAAGTATAAGAACATGTTTCCTTTGCCATATTCTGTGTTATGGTAACATGAGCTATGTTTCACTTTTGGGGGAAGGTCAGAGCCCTGATATTAGGTAATGAATATCCTTAAGGGTTACCTGCCACGAATGTCTTTATTTTCGCTGACTATTGTTCCATGTGTCTGCTGGTCTTGTACAGGTGTTTGACCAGTATGTGAAGACCCGGGCTGAGGAGGAGAGGAAGGAGAAGAAGAATAAACTGATGCAGTCTAAGGACGAGTTCAGGAAGATGATGGAGGATGCTAAGCTCACCGCCAGGTCAGACCTCACTTCAAACACCCATCAGATCAAACATTGTCTTGGTATACCAGGCTGTTGCACTCATTAGTAATTTAGTGTCAAGTGTCCATTTTGCATTGTCGTTGTTTCTTGGCCAACTAAGAGTCTTTGTTTGTTTCAGGACAACGTTCAGTGAGTTTGCCTCCAAGCACGCCAAGGACCAACGGTTCAAGGCCATCGAGAAGATGAAGGACCGGGAGGCCATCTTCATTGAGTTCATGACCTCTCTCAAGAAGAAAGAGAAGGAGGACTCCAAGAACAGAGGAGAGAAGGTGAGCACTGAAAAAAAACCCATGGCCCACTGAATACAGACGCCTGAGGAAATGATATGTTGGGACAAGTACCTTGCTGCCTGGGCTCTGTGCTTAGGGAAACCTGGGAGAAATACCTAAATTGTTAATTGACAACACTTAGAACAATCATTTAAGTTGTTGTTAAATGTCTACCTGGCCAGGTGTGTGTGTTCCTCTTATAAGCCTGGTCTGCCCTCGTGTCTGTCCCAGGTGAAGCAGGACTTCTTTGAACTTCTTGGGGACCACCACCTGGATGGAGGGCAGCGCTGGAGCAAGGTGAAGGACAAGCTGGAGGGAGACCCCCGCTACAAGGCTGTGGAGAGCTCCAACACCAGAGAGGAACTCTACAAGCAGTATGTGGACAAGCAGGCCAAGGTGGGAGGAATAGCCTTGGCACCTCGCTCAGAGGCTGTCTGCAGCCCTCATTCATACACTGACTCCAGCTCTTCTGGCATCTAACTCAGCCCACAGGCACAAACCTGCCACTATTCAGTGGCGTGCGGTTAGGCGCCGTTTGAGCACTTGACGTGATGGGAGTCATCTGTCATGCCGCCTGTGATGATTGTGTGTGTATATTATGATGATGCCTGTGTGTGTGTGTGACGGTTTCTCTCTCTGCTGCCAGCACATGGACTCTGATAAGGAGAAGGAGATGGAGCGCGCCGCCAGGATAGAGGCCAGTCTGAGGGAGAGGGAGCGCGAGGTGCAGAAGGCCCGCTCTGAGCAGACCAAGGAGATCGACAGAGAACGGGAGCAGCACAAGAGGGAGGAGGCCATCCAGCACTTCAGAGCCCTCATGTCGGATATGGTGAGCTCTCTCTCTCGCACACACATCTGAAGTCAGTTCACTGAATAAGAAAAATAGGACTATAATTACTAGTTTAACTTGGGTGTACCAAAAAATTGGGCCTGTTTCATATGACCTCTGGGTGCAAAAAGTAATTTATTATTTTAACTGCATTAATGCACAGCCTTGTGCAGTGATTTATGTGGACAAAGAACTACTTGCCAGATCCTAATGCTGGGGGGTGTGTGTGTGTGATCAGGTGAGGTCGTCTGATGCGTCGTGGTCAGACACCCGGCGTAACCTGCGTAAGGACCACCGCTGGGAGTCCGCCTCTCTGCTGGAGAGGGACGACAAGGAGAAACTGTTCAACGAACACGTGGAGACGCTCTCCAAGAAGAAGAAGGAGAACTTCAGACAGCTACTGGACGAGACCGTCATGGTGAGGGGCAATTTGTTTTGGCTGGTGTGACACTCCATTCCAGGGCATGTTGCACACTGACATGGCCGCACGAAATGGGAACTCACTGCAGTCCGTCTGAACGTGCTGTTGACATAAAGGTGGCGTCGTAGACAACGGACATGCATGTCATTCAGATATGGTGTGTAATCCTGGGACAAATGACTTGATAGTAAGTGCTGTTGTTGTTCACCCAAAGATCACACTGACCACCACGTGGAAGGAGATGAAGAAGATCATCAAAGAGGACCCTCGCTGTATCAAGTTCTCCAGTAGTGACCGAGTAAGACCTCTGCTTTTCTCTTTACCTTCCTGTGTGCTGCTGTTTACTTCAGCTACCCATGTACTGAGTAAACACCAGGCAAAAAAAAACACGCTGAGGGGTTTTGTGTGTGCTTTGTTTCTCAGAAGAAACAGAGGGAGTTTGAAGACTACATCAAAGACAAGTACATCACAGCCAAAGCTGACTTCCGAACGCTTCTGAAAGAGACCAAGTTCATCACGTACAGGTGGGTGATTAAACACATGGGCTGGCTTGACATCTTTACACTGCCACCTGAGGGAATGAGGTTTCAATTGAAATGTATCATAAGTTGGTTTTACTTTTAATGGCGTTTATACTTCTAATTCAGAATGGATTATCAAAGAATTGCTTGTTTGCTATTTGGTCAGCAGGAGGCGCTATTGTTTCAACTGCACTGCCTCTTAACCACTCCTATAACTGTTGAATTGTTGTACTATAGTCACAAGATATCGGCAAGTCTTGTTTCTCCCAACACGTTCTTTTTTTCCACTGACTGCTTCCACCCATGTTGTCCTCCTCAGGTCGCGGAAGTTGCTCCAGGAGTCTGACCAGCACCTGAAGGACGTGGAGAAGGTTCTGCAAAACGACAAGCGTTACCTGGTGCTGGACTGTGTCCCGGAGGAGAGGAGTAAACTAATCATGTTCTACATCGAGGACCTGGACCGCAGGGGTCCCCCTCCTCCCCCCACTGCCTCTGAGCCCACGCGACGCTCCACTAAGTGACCACGGAGAGTGCTAGAGAGCCAGAGCATGAACCCACCTGTCCTAGTGCAGTATTTAAAACTGTAACGTCGTAATGCCTCATCATAAACCCGGAACATCCACCCCCTGTATTTATTAAATGCAGTTCTGGGCCGTCGTGGCTCTCCCCTCCTGCCTACAGGGCCTGATGATGATATGCCCACTTCCCTGTGACCCTTAACATCTGACCTTTGGCTAAGGTCAAAGGGATAGGCATAGTAATACATCTGTGGTTTTCAATCTGCTGCAGTTGCAGAAACCTACAACATGTGCGACAATGTAAATGATCAGTTTAGCTGTTTCTGTGACTCAAGGCATTGCAGGTCTTGGTAATAACTGTTAGAGGGTGTAATTTTCATGTACCATCTCACAGTACAGTTTAAATGCTTCTCAAAGCGGTTTAATTTTGATAGGTTGCTGTTTCTGTAAATGTTTTACTGGATTAAAGGCAACCTTTTTTTGACAATCTTGTCCTATGATCTGTCAGTGTTTAATGGTTTTGTTACCAAACAATTTAGAGTAATCTATGGAGGTATCAAATGCCCTGTTTGTACCTGGAGCTAACATGTCCTCATCTCGTCCACATTCTGATTGTGTTCCCCATGGACATATGCCAGGCCCGCCAATGTCCTCAAAGGAGACATTTAAAATAATCTAACAACGCAACGTTAATGATTTTTTTTCCAGCAATTTTTACTTAGAATGACAGTCTACCCCGGCCAAACCCGGACGACTCTGGGCCGCCCTATGGGACTCCCAATCACGGCCAGATGTGATACAGCCTGGGTGCTCCCATGAAGGTTGTAACGATGAAATTGGCCTTAAAATGCTTTTGGGGAAACTGGGCCCAGGTCCTCCTGACCACCTTCAGAGGTAGTTGAGGATGTGTTGTAATGTATCTAGATATCGTAAACCATTTAAATCGTCCCCCTTGACACGACTCCATTGACTCGAGGCATGTGTCTTAACAAAGTAAAAATGTGCATTCTGATGAAATATACCCTTTTTGAGAAAGAGGATTGGCAAGATTGGGTTCCTTTTTCCCAGTGCCTAGTCCACAGCACCAGTCTTGTTTTGACACATACACCTGTTCAAAGTTAGGTTGATTGACAAAATAAATGTGATTAGTTCATGTTGGGTAAGGTTGAAAAACCAAAAGTCACTGGGATTTGAACTGGCAACTGTGTGGGTCAAACTGTTTACCTCCCTAAATAGATTTTTTTTGACTCCCCTGTTACTCTGCCCACTGATTTCATCGAACCAATCAATTCATCCACAACTACCTCCAGAGGAGGCGGATAGGTCAGTTATTTTGATTGTCTACACCAGGTATTCCCAAACTGGGGAATATGTGCAATGCCGTTGTGAGGTACGCCAAATAAAATGTGATTCACCTTTTTTTTTTTTTTTACGATCTTCACAATTTCAAACAGTCCATTTATATTCTCCAATGGGGCTATACATTTGGGTGAGTTTTTTTTCTTTTCTCTTGCCTGAGTAGCCTCGTTTCACTGCCAAAAAATAAAATTAAACCATCAGCAACTTTGAAAAATAAGCCACGGGAGGTTTTTGGAGTGAGAATGAAGACTACTTTTGAGTAGTAAGACATGTATAACAGCAATAGATACCATTAATAAGAAGGGGCTAGAAGCGTCTTATATGGTGAACTACCGAGTGGCTTAGACAGGCAAGCCCCATACTATTGTGGAGGACTTAATTATTCCTGCTGCCGTGGATAAGGCTGGGACAATGCTGGGGGGAAAGGCCAAAAAAACCTGACAAACAATGCCTTCATCAAAAATCACTTTTTCACGGCGCATCAATGACCAGTTTTGAAACAATTACTGCTTCGCATACAAGCCAGTCAATTCTATGCGGGTCAACAGTCTTGGCGGGCCTGGCATATGTCCATGGGGGGTCAATTAAGGAAGACATCCTCTTCTGGAAACCAGGACAACAGGAGAGTATCATTTTAAAGTCCTCGACCGCTTTGTGACATCAAATGGACTTTGGTGGTCAAGATGTGTTGGTATCTGTACTGATGGCGTAACAACCATGACGGTGAGACATAGTGGAGTGGTAACGGGCGTGCAAGCAGTTGCTCCCGACGCCATTTGGGTACACTGCAGCATCCACCGAGAGGCTCTTGCTGCCAAAGGAATGCCTGACCGCTTGAAAGACGTTTTGGACACTACAGTGAAAATGGTTAACTTGAAGCAAAGCCCCTGAACTCTCGTGTATTTTCTGCGCTATGCAATGATATGGGCAGCGACCATGTAACGCTTTTACAACACGCTGATTATTAATGACTTAGTATTGACAAGTTTTTTTGAATTGAGAGACGAGCTTAAAGTTTTCACTGACCATAATTCTGGGTGATGTTTTTCTCACCTGAATGATCTGAATCAAGGATTACAGGGACTCTCCACAACTATATTCAATGTGCGGGATGAAATTGAGGCTATGATTAAGAAGTGGGAGCTCTTCTCTGTCTACGTTACAAGGACAACACACAGGTCTTTCCATCATTGTATGATTTTTTTGTGTGCAAATGAACTCGAGCTTACAATGTTAAACGTGATATAGCGAAGCACCTGGGTGAGTTGGGTGCGCAATTACGCAGGTACTTTTCCGAAACGGATGACAAACAACTGGATTCGTTATCCCTTTCATGCCCTGCATCCAGTCCACTTAACATATCTGAACAAGAGAGTCTCATCGAAATTGCAACAAGCGGTTCTGTGAAAATTGAATTTAATCAGAAGCCACTGCCAGATTTCTGGATTGGGCTGCGAATCTTGGCAAATCGCGTTGACTATGATGCCCTTTGCAACCACGTACCTATGTGAGAGTGGATTCTCGGCCCTCACTAGCAAGAAAACTAAATACAGGCAGAGACTGTGTGTGGAAAAGTATTTAAGACTGAGACTCTCCAATACAACCCAACATTGCAGAGTTATGTGTATCCTTTCAAGCACACCCTTCTCATTAACCTGTGGTGAGTTATTCACTATGTTCGATGAACAAATACAATTTTATATGTAAAATGGCTAAATAAAGAGCAAAATTACTGATTATTATTATTATATTATTTGTGCCCTGGTCCTATAAGAACTCTTTGTCACATCCCACGAGCCGGTTTGTGACAAAAACTCACACATTCTTTTGTTTAATAAATATGTCATATTTTGTGTGTGTGGCAGGCTTTTACAATGATGGCAAAAAACAACATTTGAGAGTGCGCTGACCCTGGTGCTAGAGGGGGTACGCAGCTGGAGATTGAATGTTTGAAGGGGTACGGGACTATAAAAAGTTTGGGAACCACTGGTCTACACTAATTGTCTGCCCAATCAGAATGTGGACAGGATCAGGACACAGCACCAAGTATAAACGGGGCTAAAGAGACGTTTTGGATTCATTTTCCCAGCTCTGTTCCCGGGATCACTGAGCCCATAATAAAAAGTCAGGACTATTTAGGTTACTCATTTTTTTTATTATACATGTTGTATTTTTGTAAATGTCTTTTTTAAAAACTTGGAAGAAAAAAGCTTGCTACATTGTTTTAAATCAATTCTACCCAGTAACATCATCCGTTCCTCTGCAGGTATATTTTGAAACCTTCATGAAGAGAAATTATAAATAAATAAATTAAGAGATACAGAGGGGGCAGGAGAAGAGGTCAAAGGGTGTCAAGCTCACACCATCTCAGTAGCATCTAAGCATGTCATCATCTCAGGGATGCAAAGGGTGAGTTAGTTGGAGCCAGTCTCTCAGTTCATCTCCATCTCCCCAATGCAAAGCACTCCTGTTTCTACTTAGGAACATACACATAAAAGTATCATCCCTGCATTTCTGTGCATATCCATCAAAACTACAGCAACAACTTCGAGGGAGAAAATTGTAAAATGGAGAAAAACAAAATAAACAGGCGTTGACAGCCATCGTTCTCAATGTTCTGGGTGCAACCGAGGGCAACCCTGGATTTACAACAACATGGCGGCAAGTCTCCGAGATCGAGAGAGAGAGAGGAAGCTGCAAAGCTGTCAGTGTCTCTTCTTCACAAGTTGCAGTGCGGCCAGAGATTCCCAGCCTTGCGGCCCTCTCCCAGTCCCCAGGTGAGCGCGGTCAGTCAGCCAGCCAGCCAGCCAGGGCGCGCTATGCTGGTCTGTGCTGCTCTGCTCTTCGTCCATCCAACCTTAGTTGACCTTGTCCTGGAATATGTACAGGTTGTTGGTGGCGGCCACGGCGATGATGTTCTCAGAGGGGTGCCAGGCGGTGTGCAGGATCTTCTTGCTGAAGTCCAGGCTGTCCACACTGATCTCGTCCTTGCGTCTCTTGCCTCCCACACACACCTTCCTGGGCTTCAGGATGGCCCGGGGCTTGCTGTTCTCCCTCGACGCCTCCAGGGTCACGTCACGCTTGGTGTTGCGGTCGAACATGCGGAAGAAGTTGTTGTAGGAGCCGGTCATGATCACACTACGGGGAGAGAGAGAGAGAGGGAGGGGAGGGGAGGGGGGGGGGGGGGGGGGTGAGGATGCCGCAACACATCAATCCCATTCATCCAACCGAATCTACTGA
The DNA here is from genome assembly GCF_013265735.2 of Oncorhynchus mykiss. NCBI lineage: Eukaryota > Metazoa > Chordata > Actinopteri > Salmoniformes > Salmonidae > Oncorhynchus > Oncorhynchus mykiss. Next base: position 54,459,496 of record NC_048576.1, on the reverse strand, counting down.
TACACTGATGTAAAGGATGAAGACCTCCAGTCACACCGATCCTAATACAGCGGCGGTCACTGACCTGTCAGACCCGTTCCAGACACATTCAAACTTGTCGAAGATGCAGTCGTTCTCATACAGGGAGCACAGCTTACTCCTCAGGTAGTCGTGCACCTGGAAGAGGGGGAAATAAATGGAGATCTATTTTCCAGAACCATATGTTTTCTGTAAATATATGGCTCTGGTGTTCCCCCTTTGCATATTTCTTTGTTGTACCCAGCGATGTGCAGACACGGTCAGAGCGACGTATGGTCTACAGTGTATCAAGGTCTCCATAACAAGCTTGACACGTTCAACAACAACAAAAAGTGTACGAGGGGTATACTCTACCTGGTAGGTCTCCAGAGGTTTGCTCTCCATGTTGAGGTCCCACACTTTGACCGTGAGGTAGTCCCGTGTCATCAGGTAGCGCCCGCTGTGGCTGAACTTGACATCTGAGATGGAGGAGATGATCTCAGAGAAGAAGGAGCGGTTACTGGGGTCCTCCGGCTCCTCGAAGACTGCAGGGGGAACAGACAGAGGAACGAGCGGTGTTAACATCTGGACAGAAAGCACCTGGAGGAGCCACTCTCTGGCTTACAGCTTCAGTTGATTGATTAATCACTTTCACACTGCACCAGCTACTTTAGGCCATCAGCTGGCTCTTCTAAACAACCGCTAAATATGCAAAGGGGAAAAGGAAGAGAAACAATACATCTCACTGATAAATATTGGCTAAATAGAAAACCATTTCTCATGTTGGACGACATTTATTTCTCAGTAAAACAAGTCATTAACATGGTCGTATTTTGAAATGCAAACGCGTCATTAATACTTGATTATTTACTTCTGGGAATGTATCATCTATCTTTCCTATTTATGAGTCGATCTTTATCCACGGGGGCCTCTCAAACAGGATGACTCAAACAGGATGACAAATCAATTGAATTGATTTGAAATGCAAATGCTTAACGGTCAATAATTGAACACACAAATACTGTGGGCTTATTTAACATATTACATGTAAGATGTATGTGCCAATAATAGATATTATAATATGGCTGTTCTCACTGCATAACCTCCTGTCTCTCTATGATCTGTCAATATGTTCAGCCCGGTGAAAACGGGTGATTTGGGGCTCAGGGACAGAGCCTTGACTGACCTTGAAACATCAATACCACTGTGTGTTTGGATCAACTCAGAGCCATGGAGGAATACACACTGTATCCTGTGGACGTTTTGGTCCACCATTTACAAAGAACTTAGTACATGGGAAAAAAGCCAAAAACAACTGGAGGGGGGAAAAAAATCTATAAAATCCCCCTTGACAACATAGTGCTTCTCTGTTTACCTCCATTTCCACCTTATTTCCCAATAATATCTCACAAAGACATGTCCACCTGCAGCTTAGCTCAGTTCAACAAAACATAGCATGCAATAAATTCATTTACCAACAACTGTGCCAGGGTCCCATCATACAAATACTAATTTATCACTGTGCAGCAAATGACTAACAATTAGTGACACAGTAGCTATTAGAAAGGAGTAGATCGACTGTTATAGAGGTTTAGGGGCTTCAGAGCGTACAACAGCCCCGGTGCCTATGCTTAAGGCTAGCAGTTTTCCCTGATCATGTGACCTGACTGCCTGGGACAACTCGGCCCCATAGCTTTTCCTAGTCAACTCGTGTGGTCGGGATAAACTGCTGGCCCTTATCATGGAGCCCGCTGACAATGTACAGCATATGAGTGGTTTGGGGTGCGGCAGAGGCAGAGGCAGTCTTACATTTAGAGTGGTTGTCACACAGTGCTGAGGCCCTCATGTCACACAGGCGGATGGAGCCCTTGCTGCTGCTGTAGATGAAGGTGTTACACTGGTTGGGATGGAACTCCGCCGCTGTGATCACCTCTGTCAGCTCCTCCATGTTCGCCGGCTTGATGTCCACAATGTCTGAGGTGGGGGAGGTAAAGGAACTCAACCACATAGAGGAGCACTGACGCAATTCATAGCTTACAGTTTGAGACTTTCAAGAGAAGGAAAAGGGAAACCCATAGCAACCCATTAGAGGTTGCCAGAGTAAGCACACACACAAAAAAATGAAAAGATATAACAGCATGAGGTCAAAAAAAATAAGACTTTAAAAATGTCAAGGAACAGCAGAAACCAGCGCTGACCCGGAGGGAAATGACAGCAGATCCATCACAGAGAGAGAGAGAGAGAGACAGGAGATGAGAGCTGAGGAGAGAGGTTGACTAGCCAGTAGCACTGTGATTGATCCAGTAAAGAAGCTCAATACGTGCCCAGGGCCCCAAAGCTCAGCCATCCATTCTGCTGTCCATAGGGCATCTCATCTGTGATCTGCAGAGAACCTCAAAGTGGAAATCATTGTTGATCAATGGGGATGTGCGCCTGTTTAAAGATGACCTCATTGGAATCTCTCTGACACACACCTGGGATGGGATGCAGATGACTGCTGGACAGAGACAGGCACCGGATAAAGGGTAATGGCCAGAGTGACAGAGAGGCAGACATATGAAGACCCAGGGGGGATATAGACAGAGATACCAGCAGCTTGCTAATTGCTATCTACCCAGTGTAAATATCAACCAAGCTGTTAGCTCAAATTGCCTTCCATTTAAAGGAACACTGGAAGTCCATGGGCATTCTGTTACGAGGACGATCTGATAAAGGGGGATTTGTAGGCACACTGGCATCAGCAGTTTCATACGATGAGCCATATAGATCTACAGTGCATTCGGAAAGTATTCAGCCCCCTTGACTTTTTCCAAATTTTTTTACGTTACAGCCTTATTCTAAAATGGATTAAATGAATTGTTTTCCTCATCAATCTACACACAATACCTCATAATGACAAAGCAAAAACAGGTTTTTAGACATTTTTGGAAATGTATTAAAACTAAAAGACAGAAATACCTTATTTACACAAGTATTCAGGAGACTGATAATTGAGCTCAGGTGCATCCTGTTAACATTAATCATCCTTGAGATGTTTCTAAAACTTGATTGGAGTCCACCTGTGGTAAAATCAATGTTTTTTACCAGATTTGGAATGGCACACACCTGTCTATTTGTTTGTTTGTATTGTTTTACCTTTATTTAACTAGGCAAGTCAGTTTAGAACAAATTCTTATTTACAGTGAGGGTCTACCCTGGCCAAACCTGGTCTATATAAGGTCACACAGTTTACAGTGCATGTCGGGGGGGGGGGGGGGGGGAAGCCATGAGATCAAAGGAATTGTCTGTAGAACTCCAAGACAGGATTGTGTCGAGCACAGATCTGGGGAAGGGTACCCAAAACATTCTGCAGAATTGAAGGTCCCCAAGAACACAGTGGCCTCCATCATTCTTAAATGTAAGAAGTTTGGAACCACCAAGACTCTTCCTAAAGCTGGCCGCCCGACAAACTAAGCAATCGGGGGAGAAGGACCTTGGTCAGGGAGATGACCAAGAACCCAATGGTAAATCTGACAGAGCTCTAGAGTCCCTCTGTGGAGATGGGAGAACCTTCCAGAAGAAGAACCATCTCTGCTGCTCTCCACCAATCAGGCCTTTATGTTAGATTGGTCAGACTGGGGCAAAGGTTCACCTTCCAACAGGACAACGACCCTAAACACACAGCCAAGACAACACAGAAGTGGCTTCAGGACAAGTCTCTGAATGTCCTTGAGTGGCCCAGCCAGAGCCCAGACTTGAACCCGATCAAACATCTCTGGAGAGATGCAGCGACGTTCCCCATCCAACCTGACAGAGCTTGAGAGGGTCTGCAGAGAAGAATGGGAGAAACTCGCCAAATACAGGTGTGCCAAGCTTGTACCGTCAAAGGTGCTTCAACAAAGTACTGAGTAAAGGGTATGAATACTTATGTAAATGTGATATTTCAGTTTAAATTTGCAAACATTTCAAAAAACATGTTTTTGCTTTCTCCTTATGGGGTATTGTGTGTAGATTGATGAGAGGGGGGGGAAACAATTTAATCAATTTCAGAATAAGGCTGTAACGTAACAAAATGTGGAAAAAGTCAAGAGGTCTGAATACTTTCAGGATGCACTGTATATCCTTTCATAGGTAGCAGTGTAATTGGGAGAAAATGTAAATTGTCAAAATTCATTCTTAACTTAAGCCTGGTTCTCTGTTTTATCCCAGTGTTTCATAACCAAGATGATACCAAACCTGACTGATCTAGCTACATTATGCCAACTCACATTCTCTCAGTACGAATTTGATAGGACACACTAAATGGGCCATTCCACCAAATCGGTGCCTTTTTCGTCCCCAGGACATTACATGCATGAATATGCATGAAAAGTATGTGTATAATACATTATATTATCAAGCAGTGTCCTGCACTTTGTCCTAATTGTAATTTGAAAACACATCATGTGAAGCCTTGATACAAACTACCTAGAACACTGAAAAAAATAGGATTTTAGCCCGTTCCCACTCTCTAACAATACACTTCACCATGAAAAATAATGAATAGAATCCTTCAGAAATCTTATTTTTTGTATTATTGTGTGACTCTATTTCCAATTTAGACATAACATTTGAATTTTCATCGGAAAATCATAATATGTTAAGTTAAAACACACATTTTAGTCGTGTCCCCAGGTTTTCACTCAGTCCTGTTAGCCTGACACATTCCCCTCTTTAAAAATGTGGGACATTCCACAAGTCACATGATCAACAGGAAGTAGCATCATTTGAGTCTCCTGAAGGCCATGGGAAGTCCAAAAGTAAGTTCTCTCACTCTTATGTTTTATCATATTGTAAGTATGACTGAAAATGTCAATCTCAAAGTACAGTCCTGTTAACGTCCAAGAAATAATTTAGGTATTGCTTCTTTTTTTTTTAAAGATAGTTTTGGTAAACCACTTGAAGGTGCTAAGTGTTCTCATGCTATTAGCATTGATGCCAATTGTGGCTACATTTCATGTGTTTGCAAATGCTATGCTAAAAACTCAGTCCTGTTACTTTCAGTCCTGTTACTCATATGAAGGGTAACAGGACTGAATAAGAGTCACAGGAGTGAGAAGTTTGAATGACAGCCATTTTAAATGTGTATCTGGTATATACATTGATTAATTATAATACTATTATCTTGATTTGAAGTTTCAGAGTTGGAATTACTGAAGGTGTTTTCAGTTTTACAATGTGAACACATTACTTACAGGGAGCCAATCGATTAGATGCTGCAGAAACGCTATCGCGCTCGAAAAGCTATCGCACTCGACGCGATGCCGACCCAGAAAGGAGAGAGAGAGAGATACTTAAAAGAAGGAACAGCAGAAATACAGGGAGGACATAGCATCAGGCAGGAAGAAAACAGTCAATAACATTTAGTAAGAAGGGGAAAAAGCGCAGACGTCGCAAAAAGTGGAAGGAGACTTTGCTACCGGATCAAGTCCAGGATAGAAGCCATGAAGCACCTCACTTACACCTCCAGTTAGCCCAGTTCCAGCTACGGTGAAGATGTATCAGGCAGTAAACCAATTCCACGGAGAGCTGACCTACAGGGATGTCAGCTGCTTGTGCACAGCAAGACATCCTCTGAGCTGCGAGTGCTTTAATGCAAAGCATTTCACGTTCAAATTGACAGAAGGCTCCCACGAACACAGAATATCAGTGGCAAAGTCCTGAGGTTTTGTCGGCAAATGGTGTGTGCTGAAGTACGGCGGTCAACTGTACCCTGGCATCATCACAGACACAAACAACACACACACACACACACACACGTCAAGGTTCGTTGTATGAAAAGGACTGGGGCCAACGAGTTTTGCTGGCCAGCATGCGAAGACATCCTGTGGTACCCCTTTCAAGACATCCTGTGTACCATCCCACCAGCGAAGCAAGTCACAGGTCGTTACATGGAAATTGACAACGAAGTCTGGGCCAAACTAGAGACTGTTTCTTAGAAAAGGCAAGTTTTTGTTCATTCATTTATTGCAATTCTATATGAAATACAATTGTATGTCGTGTTTGCAAGTGAATGTTGTGTTTTATATTTTCCGAAAATAGTACTTTCAAGTTAATATTAGATACTGGTAGTCAATGTAGAGATCTGAGGATCTGCTTAATATTCTCAGCTTTTTGTATTTCTTGTCTTTCTTGCCTTTTGTAGAGGAAGATGGAGAACCCATGCTGTGCAGAGGCAGGAGCCAGACACACATGCTGCAGGGGGAGGAGGGATACTCACACCTCTCTCTCTCTCTCTCTACCGCCCACCCCACCCCGCATACACACACACAAGCACACGCTCACATAAACGCACACAATTGTTACTGCTTTATGTTGCTATTTAGTCTCAGATCTTTTTGGCCAAATATAATGACCGGTTTTATCTTTGTTTAATTGAAGGAAGTTCTGTGACATCCAGTTATTCTCACACATACAAGCGCTCATTCCTGTTACTCAGCGCTCATTCCTGTTACTCAGCGCTCATTCCTGTTACTCAGCGCTCATTCCTGTTACTCAGCGCTCATTCCTGTTACTCAGTGCTCATTCCTGTTACTCAGCGCTCATTCCTGTTACTCAGTGCTCATTCCTGTTACTCAGTGCTCATTCCTGTTACTCAGCGCTCATTCCTGTTACTCAGCGCTCATTCCTGTTACTCAGCGCTCATTCCTGTTACTCAGCGCTCATTCCTGTTACTCAGTGCTCATTCCTCATTCCTGTTACTTAATTGTTTTTTATTTAAAAAATTAAGATAAACCACTTAGTTTTCAGTTATGCTTGGTCCATCATTTAAACAATTGTTTGATAAAACACATGATAGATTTGTGATAAAATTGAGGTTGGGGTCGCCCTTAAATAAAAAATGGCTTTGTCTTTAAAAAAAAGAGATTTCGCCTGCATATGACTTTTTAGCTACAGATATATATTTTTTTCAACATGTAACCATTCGTTTCTTTAAAATACCCACTTTATTGAGGGAAATACAAAGAAACTAGTTGGCATGACTTTTAATTGATATTTAAACCGTTTTGGTAACCGGACTGAGAGAAATGCAACCATCTTCCATTTAGAAACCTTGTAAAAATTGCCTGAGATTCACCATTACACATTTTGAATAGTTAAACATGTCTGTTATTAGATATAGTGCTAAAAAAAGATAAAGAATGAAGTTACATTTTGAAAAGTTACAACATGCAAATGGCACCGATTTGGCAGAATGGCCCAAATTCTATTGCATACAAGAGCCTTAAACTGCTTTAAACTGAATACCTTTTTTTATTCCCCATGAAACTGAGAAATAATGCAATTCAGAATTAATAGTATATATAAATAGTATATATTTTCTGTCTTCCAGCTTAACATCCTGACTGTGATGCATACATCATCATGAATGAGCTAATCCAACAACAACAAAAATGAAAACATCTTCCAAAGTGAGACAATCTCTTAATTTGAGTTCCTCAGCGGTCAGTCTAGCCATCTACAGTATGTTTGCCGGGAGAAGGATACTGAAGCTCTGGTTGGTGATCTCCAGGTTCCACAGATTGATTCTCAGGTCGTCTGTGGACATGTAGGTCTCGTAATCGTTGCTGACGGAGATGGAGTTGATGTGGTACGTGTGGGCGTTGGAGAACACCCGCCTGGGCGTCGCCTCCACCATCAGGTCCATGGGCTGCAGCACTGGCACCTGGGAAGGAGGTTGGCAAGGAGGGCACGATGGAGGGAAGAAGGGTGGCGGGGAGGGCACGATGGAGGGAAGAAGGGTGGCGGGGAGGGCACGATGGAGGGAAGGAGGGTGGCGGGGAGGGCATGATGGAGGGGGAAAAAAAGTGGAGAGGGAGGGAGTGATCGAGGGGAGGGAGAGAAAGAGAATAAGAAAAATGTGTTTATAAACATCAAATCACCTGTGTATTCAACAGTCAGTTATTCAGTGAGTGCAGTATTTCAAGTATGGGCTGTTCATGCACCACTCTGACAGTGTGAGACTGAACTGAGAGCTCCTCTAGCCAGCCCATAATGGGGAACCCCATGTTCTCACAAGGAGTAGGGTCCCTTAATGATGACAAATCTCAGCCCGGGCCCCTAGATACTAGCCACACAACAGGGGGCCCCTAGAGAGACCCAGACCCCCACTGTGCAAGGCCTTGTCTGCCACACTCGCACACTTTACGGGCCCCTTCCTCGACAAATGTTCCAGATTTTGTCTCATACGCGCCTCGCAATTTAGACTAATGCATTGCCAACTCAGTGGAATCAGCAGGAGGCTTGTGCTGATGCATCATGATCATTATCTCTGGATGTGAGGAGGACTCTTATAGAGGAGCATTAGGGTTTCATGATTGACAATGACTGCAGGAGATAGGAAACCTTGTGGCTGTTTACAAGTTCCAATTGATGATATAGGCATGCGGGTATTTATCCCATCATATTGGCCAAAACAAAGAAATAGGTTTTAGATATCTCGATCCCAAACCAAGGTTTGTACGGTATATTGGTCCAGCACTAGCCCAGACGACTCCTTCATTTGTGTGGAGCTGTCAGTTGTAGTGTGTGTTTTTTGACAGAGACTGCCCCCTCCCTCTGTCTGTCTGTGGTTCCTTTGGCTCTGTTTGGAAGAGCAATAAAAGCACTGGTAAACGATAACCCCTCACAGAGCTGCTTAACGGCCATACAGGAGGACCCCCCCCCCCCCCCCCCCTTCCCCCCCCTTCACTAGCACTCCCCTTCACACACCCACACACAACCTCTCCTGTCTGTGCAAAGTGATAAATGCCCCTCCAGCCGCTCTCCCCACAGACACACACCACTCACACCCACCCACCCACACACAGACACACACAGACAATTCACACTTGGGATTGGATTTCTACCGCTCTCAGCCATAATCCCCCAGTCTCTAATGTTCTATAGTATTCAACTTTTTCAGGGAGGGGTCCATTTTTTTCAGCCAGAATTTCTCATGACCTCACCCCAAAATCTAATAGCACAACCTTAAAATTGGTCCATTTAGATGTTTTTTTTACATCAACAAATAACCTTGAATTCATTGCATTTTCATGTCTTAAAAATAAAGAAACATTTACTCGATAAAATTGTTATTTTATTTGTTGTTATCTTTCTCAAAAGCATTTGTATATTGTCCCATACAATAATCTGTACTACCACTGGTCTATAGGCTCGGCACGGGAGAGACAACAGGGAAAGATGCATTTACACATTAGAGGGAGGGGGAGAGAGACTATGGAAAGAACTAGAGGGGAAAGGGAATATGAAGAATCCTGGAGGGAGACGGAGTACTGACAATTTGACAGAGAGGAAGAGAAAGAGAGGATTAATGAGTGATAGTGATAACTAGTTACAGAGAGAGAGAGAAATAGAGAGAGAACTAGTGACAGAGAGAGAGAGAGATAACTAATGACAGAGAGAGAGAGAGAGATATAGTGATAACTAGTGACAGAGAGAGAGAGATAGTGATAACTAGTGACAGAGAGAGAGAGTGATAACTAGTGACAGCGAGAGAGAGAGAGTGATAACTAGTGACAGAGAGAGCGAGAGATATTGATAACTAGTGACAGAGAGGAAGAGAAAGGGAGGAGTAATGAGTGATAGTGATAACTAGTGACAGAGAGAGAGATAGTGATAACTAGTGACAGAGAGGAAGAGAAAGAGATGAGTAATGAGTGATAGTGATAACTAGTGACAGAGGAAGAGAAAGAGATGAGTAATGAGTGATAGTGATAACTAGTGACAGAGAGAGAGAGAGAGAGAGAGTGATAACTAGTGACAGAGAGAGAGAGGAAGAGAAAGAGAGTGATAACTAGTGACAGAGAGAGAGAGGAAGAGAAAGAGAGGAGTAATGAGAGATAGTGATAACTTTTGACAGAGAGAGAGAGAGAGAGATAGTGATAACTAGTGACAGAGGAAGAGAAAGAGATGAGTAATGAGTGATAGTGATAACTAGTGACAGAGAGAGAGAGAGAGAGATAACTAGTGACAGAGAGAGAGAGGAAGAGAAAGAGAGGAGTAATGAGAGATAGTGATAACTTTTGACAGAGAGAGAGAGAGAGAGAGAGAGAGATAGTGATAACTAGTGACAGAGAGAGAGAGAGAGAGAGAGAGAGAGAGAGATAGTGATAACTAGTGACAGAGAGGGGGAGTGGGACATGCTCACTAATGTGCATTCACTCTGGGCGCCTCCTTGGCTGACCATTATTGGGTATCTGTCTGACAGTGAACACAAACCATCTGTCAACGCCACACAGACACAGCGCAGCACAGCCAATGATTATCAGATATGAGTCTGCTAGCATGATGAGTGTCTCTCAGCGCCCCGGCACGGTCACACCATCACACAGCGAGAGGTGGAGGAGGAGCATGCTGCAGAGACTGCTGAGGTCATTAACTCATACATCAACGTCTGTTTCTCAGATGAGGCAGCGCTGGGAGGAGCTGCTTCGGTCCACAGTTATTACTCAATAGAAAGACCTGGACATGAATCAAGCCAAGCGGGTGATATATTCAGACAGGATAGGAGAGGCATGGGAAATCCACCTTCAACCCAAAGAGCATGCATACACAGTGGTATGCTAGTGAGCAGTGGACATTTTCAATAACATTGATCCTGTAATGGTCCCACATAGGGTTAAGTGTAGTCAGTTAGTAAGGTGCAGGGCACTGGGACAGACTGACAGTACATCCCGCCTCCTCTCTGATGGGTGACATCGTGTTTTCTCTCAGAGTGACTGACAGACATTTTCTTCGCTCACCAAGTGAGGAGTTTTCGTATGGAGGTCAATAAGGGAGTGTGAAATTTGGTTAACACATAATTGACTGGCATATTTGCTACATGTGGCTTACTTGATCTAATAGAAGTTTCGTAATGATTCGGTTGTTACGAGTGTACTGATATAAGTAGGACAAGTGACATCCCGGCAACTTTGAGAAAATACACTATTTATCGGAGTGGTGCCTGGTCTAGTTACCACAGCCAAAGTCATACACCCCAACTATTTCTACAATTTCTCTTCTAAAAATTTGATTTTAAACCTAACCTTAAATGTTCTGTTTTCATGACTTTTTACGATAGAGCCAATTTTGACTTTGTGGCTGTACACACGTATCTGCCTTCTCATTGGCTCAAATTATCCCACCTGATCTTGCCTACTCCTGACTGCCTTCCATTTGTTTTTTAATATTCATTGTTGGCCACTAGAGTATCTGATCAATATAATGGATAGTCTGTGCCAGTCCTGGAACCAGTGCTTGACATGGAATGAAATAGGTGCCGGTACTCATTTTGGGTGCCAGTACTGCTTACATTTAGGTGCCGAAGCTCCACAATACTTTTGAGCTAATATTCTATAAGAGGAACAGGAGGTCAAGCATTAGAAAATTGAAGTTGCCGGTACTCAGCTCCGGTGAGCTCCTGCCCAAGTCAAGCACAGCCTGCAACACTGTCGCTCCCTCCCACTAACTTAATCCCATTCAATGATGTTTCACAATTCCATCTCTCAACCATAATGTGATTTCTATTGATTTCCAAAGGCTGTGTTGCGTAAGGGTCAATTTGGGCCCAGAGTGGAAAATGAGAGCATGAGGAGAGAGGGATGATTGGCACGAGTCAGGGGTCGAAATATTGATACAGTTTCTGCACCGCTCACTTCTCTCCTAAATCAATATGATATTTACTGAGGAGTGCGGCGTGTGAGCTCTTGAACGAAGGAAAACATGTCTGTTACATTTTCCTTTTTTTAATGAGAGTGGAGGAGAAAAAGAGAGGATTCAATTCCAATGTTTGTTCTGTGGGGGGGGGGGGGGGGGGTTCTTTCATGGAACACAACGATGATGAAAATAGGCATTTTATGTTTATAAAGGAAAAGACAACAAACGTCTAGCCATCGTAAGACCTCTGTTTACACCAGCTATAATCTACTATCATTGCTTTACCACCTGAAAGCGACCAATAGAGTTGATTCAGACATGTCCCAGCCTGCTGTCTGTGTATCCATGGAGATGGGGGTGATATTTGACCCCATGCTGACCCCTGGGTACAGGATGGTGGAGACAGATGGGTCACTACTGGACCTGGCTAATGTTTGGTCAGTCAGCAGCATTGGCGCTTGGTGTCCCCCACTTACCCCACCCCTACCCCCCCTCTTAAGTGCCAGAAACACCCCTTCCACACCCTCACACTGACAGACATGTGCATTTGGCAAGATATGAAACCAGGCGAGTTTCTTTAATCCCTCAGTGGCACTGGGGGAGAGATAGAGGCTTAGACTGCCATGGGGAGCGATAATGACACAGGTTGCCAGAGGAAGGATGACATCAGTGTTCAACCTCTGTGTGTAGCACTGGGCGGGCGGGCACAGAGATGCCCGGAGGCTGTGGTGACACCGGGGGTGGGGCACGGGTTGGCATCTTACCCGCAGGGCGGTGATGGTGGCTGGGTCTCGGATCCTCCCTTCCTCGTCCTTCAGGTTGTAGCCCTCCGGTCTCTTGTCCCGCTCACTGATCTTCCACAGCTTCACTGTTTTATCTGCAGGGAGGAGAGGAGGAGGGGAGAGAGGGATGAGTAACAACAGACGAGGGATAGGCTAAACGAAAGGTGCACTGTGCTGATCTGGCTCGGGGAGATAGCTAGCTGCGCTGAGGAGGGGAGGAGTGCGACTCAGTGGTGTGCGGCTCGATCTGCTGTGCTGCTACAGTATTGGAAGCTTGCCACTGCGGAGGGTTGGCATGGCATAAATAGATAGCAGATATATCAGCTGAGATCAATAGCCTCCAATTAACCTGATTAAAGCCTCCTGTTGCCAGCCTAGCTTGTTCCACTGATGTCCAAAGATAGCGCTCTGCCCTCATACGAGTCTGTCTGCTGATGCAAGTTCCCCGTCTAATACATTTAGTGAAAGGTGAAAAGGAGGGGCACTGCAGTATTGTAAAGGTCAATGGAGTGACTGATGAATATGTGAATATGTAACTTGAGAAGAGCCACTTCCTGCCTCTTGCGGCACTTTAACATGAAAGACTTTTCCATAATGCAGCTGCTTGGCTAAAATCAATAGGCTGTATTATGCAACAGATGACGTAACGGAGGTAATGGAACCATTAGCAAATACCAACATCGACAAGTGAGCAGTAAAATATGGTGATTTCCCTAAAGCTGGCTGTGCGGCTTACCATTGGTGGAGAGGAGGAAGTAGGCAGCGTTCTGTTGAGGCAGCCAGCGGATCTTGTTGATCTTCTCCTCGATCTCCAGGCTCTTCAGGTAGTCAAACTCAGGCTCGTGGCTCTGGAAGGTGCTGTAAACATTGTACTCCCCTCTCCTGTGGGGCTGGTTCTTACTCTGAAACAACAAGGACAACGTTGGAGTTTGTGGAAGAATATGCAGATGTTCTGGGATTATTCAGCTATTCAGACATGCAAAAAAAAAAAAAAAAAATCCAGTGTTTGAAGCTTGACAATGAAATGAAGATAATGATATTGCGGGATGAGGATACAGAGGGGTACATTGAACACAATTTGAGAGTGGAGATCTTCCTTTTTGCATTGAATAGACAAAATGTAAGGAAACAGCAACCCAAGATTTTCACAGCAGCAGATGTGTCGCTGGCCTGGTTTCTGCTTTCTAGATCAAGCATACATACGCACACTACCCAGGAACTACCCAGGAACTACCCAGGAACAAACAAAACATGGGGACTGTAGGATGTTGAGCAGTCACCAAAATCCCTCTCCGGCATTATACGGGTTGACATAACTGCTGACATAGTACAGACCTCGTGCCTCCATAAGGTATTTTTGTTGAGTAGAACTATGAGAAATCAGGCAAAAGTGGGTTAAATCTATTGTAAGGCTGTCAGGATCTGTAGTAAGGGCCAGCGAGATTGCTCAATAACAGCCCAGCAGCCTCAGCTCAGCCAACATGGCAGGTCAGGTTTCACCTCAGGAAGCTTCAGAATCAATAGAGCCAAATCAGATGACCAAACAAGAGGGATGGGTATTAATGGAAACAGATTTGCCCTCTGCCGGGGTGAAGACAGGGGGAAGCAAGAGGGGAGGGGGGGAAAGCGCCTCTGGTGTGAGGATTAGCGGATACTATGGAGCGCCTTGAAATCAGCTGGAAGGTGAAAAGACGCGGAGAAAGGAGGGGGGGGGGGGGGGGGGGGGGGGGACTCATGCAATCCCTGACGTTCATATTTTCTCACAGCCAGACAGAAGGTTCAGACGCTGTCTAGTCCTTTCATCCAGCTTCCAAAGAAGACGGTAGGCCTCCCCGAGTGGCCCATAATCTTTCCATAATACTTCCTACAACCACTGAATAAACATTCACAGACCCTTAACACTTCCACTACTAGTATTACTGCTACTACTACTGCTGCTACAACTACTACAACTACACAGTAACCCAGCGAATGTAAGAGCTCAGACACACCAATAGCGTTTGCTTGCCGAGAGTCCTTGGCATCTCTGAACAGAGTGTCAGCCATCATTTGCGAACCGAGTGTACACCAGTTTTACATGTAGAATCGGGTGAAGACAGTCAGATGTCAACAGTGGGTGGTCCCTAAAACACAGTGCGCGGAACGATCGGCAGACGAACGCTAGATCAACATTCGGTGCGATGTGTGCGAGCCTTTACTGTAACACGCTGGCACTGTTTCTTCCAGATCCAACCAACATCTAAACTGAGCAACAACAAAAAAACGCCCTCTCACTGTCAACTGCGTTTACTTTGAGCAAACTTAACATGTGTAAATATTTGAACATAACAAGATTCAACAACTGAGACACAAACTGAACAAGTTCCACAGACTCCACATGTGACTAACAGAAATTGAATAGTGTGTCCCTGAACAAAGGGGGGGGGGGGGGGGGTCAAAATCAAAAGTAACAGCCAGTATCTGATGTGGCCACCAGCTGCATTAAGTACTGCAGTGCATCTCCTCCTCATGGACTGCACCAGATTTGCCAGTTCTTGCTGTGAGATGTTACCCCACTCTTCCACCAAGGCACCTGCAAGTTCCCGGACATTTCTGGGGGGAATGGCCCTAGCCCTCACCCTCCGATCCAAAAGGTCCCAGACGTGCTCAATGGGATTGAGATCCGGGCTCTTCGCTGGCCATGGCAGAACACCGACATTCCTGTCTTGCAGGAAATCACGCACAGAACGAGCAGTATGGCTGGTGGCATTGTCATGCTGGAGGGTCATGTCAGGATGAGCCTGCAGGAAGGGGGGAGGATGTCTTCCCTGTAAAGCACAGCGTTGAGATTGCCTGCAATGACAACAAGCTCAGTCTGATGATGCTGTGACACACCGCCTCAGATCATGACGGACCCTCCACCTCCAAATCGATCCCGCTCCAGAGTACAGGCCTCGGTGAAACGCTCATTCCTTCGACTATAAACGCAAATCCGACCATCATCCCTGGTGAGACGAAACCGCGACTCGTCAGTGAAGAGCACTTTTTGCCCGTCCTGTCTGGTCCAGCGACAGTGGGTTTGTACCCATAGGTGACATTGTTGCCGGTGATGTCTGGTGAGGACCTGCCTTACTACAACAGGCCTACAACAGGCCCTCAGTCCAGCCTCTCTCAGCATTATGCGGACAGTCTGAGCACTGATGGAGGGATTGTGCGTTCCTGGCGTAACTCAGGCAGTTGTTGTTACCATCTTGTACCTGTCCTGCAGGTGTGTTGTTCGGATGTACCGATCCTGTGCAGGTGTTGTTACACGTGGTCTGCCACTGCCACTGCGATCAGCTGTCCGTCCTGTCTCCCTGTAGCGCTGTCTTAGGCGTCTCACAGTACGGACATTGCAATTTATTGCCCTGGCCACATCTGCAGTCCTCATGCCTCCTTACAGCATGCCTAAGGCACATTCACACAGATGAGCAGGGACACTGGGCATCTTTATTTTGGTGTTTTTCAGAGTCAGCAGAAAGGCCTCTTTAGTGTCCTGAATTTTCATAGCTGTGACCTTAATTGCCTACCGTCTGTAAGCTGTTAGTGTCTTAACGACCGTTCCACAGGTGCATGTTCATTAATTGTTTATGGTTCATTGAACAAGCATGGGAAACAGTGTTTAAACCCTTTACAATGAAGATCTGTGAAGTTATTTGGATTGCTACGAATTATCTTTGAGAGACAGGGTCCTGAAAAAGGGACGTTTATGAATGGTAATGCATGTGCCGATGTGATGTTATTTCATTCAAGGTTCAAAATATGGGTTCCTTAGATGCAGGTTTATGAGCTAGATGGCAAATGGTTAGTGACATAGTAAAACAGAGTGCCAGGATGTGAGAGACATGATGAGAATGGGGGTCCGTGCCGGTCTTACCTCCTGTTCCCTCTGGAACACCACTACTCTCCCTCCCTTGTCCCCCGTTGCCAGCAGCTCTCCAGTTGGGTTGAACTCAACCGTGGATATGATGTCAGCTGGAAGATAAGACACACAGAGAAACGTTACCTCACTGAGATACTTAATACAGTGATACAGTACATTGCCCACCCACTGTATGCCTGAATGAGTCACGTTCTGTTTCCTTCACCTCACTGACAACCGTAAAATCTATTTTCAAGACCCAGCTATGTGAAATTAAATTGGTGAATGGCTTGAAATGCACCACCTTCACCATAAGTATATGGTTGGGCACTGATGTTGGGCGATTAGGCCTGGCTTGCAGTCGGCTTTCCAATTCATCCCAAAGGTGTTTGATTGGGGTTGAGGTCTGCGCTCTGTGCAGGCTAGTCAAGTTCTTCCACACTGATCTCAACAAACTATTTCTGTATGGACCTCGCTTTGTGCACGGGGCATTGTCATGCTGAAACAGGATTCCGCAAACTATTGCTACAACTTTGGAAGCACATAATTGTCTAGAATGTCATTGTAAGCTGTAGCGTTAAGATTTCCCTTCACTGTAACTAAGGGGCCTGGCCTGAACCATGAAAAACAGCCCAGGTTTGTCTGTTGGACTGCCAGATGGTGAAGCATGATTCATCACTTCAGAGAACACGTTTCCACTGCTCTAGAGTCCAATGTCGAGCTTTGCACCACCCAAGAAGACGCTTGAAATTGCTCATGGTGATCTTGGGCTTGTGTGCGGCTGCTCGGCCATGGAAACCCATTTCATGAATCTCCCGACGAACAGTTCTTGTGCTGACCTTGCTTCCAGAGGCAGTTTGGATCTCGGTAGTGAGTGTTGCATCCGAGGACAGACGATTTGTACGCGCTATGAGCTTCAGCGGTCCCGTTCTGTAAGCTTGTGAGGCCTACCACTTCGCGGCTGAGCCATTGTAGCTTCTAGACATTTCCACTTCACAATAACACCACAGAGTTGACCAGCAGCTCTAGCAGGGCAGAAATTTTACAAACTGATATGTTGGAAACGTGGCATCCTATGACGGTGCCACGTTGAAAGTCACTGATTTCTTCAGTAAGGCTATTCTACTGACAATGTTTGTCTATGGAAATTGCATGGCTGTGTGCTTGATTTTATACACCTGTCAGCAATGGGTGTGGCTGAAATTGCCGAATCCACTAATTTGAAGGGGTGTCCACATACTTTTGTATATACTGTCTAGTGTAGGCGGGTCAAGAGGCAGAGTTAAAAAACGTAACCCTGATTCTTCAATGCATTCAAGCGGTCTATTTTCACGCCCCTTGCAGTTGATGAGCTCCTCAAGTCTTTGAAGGCCTGCTCTCTCCGAGGCAGAAAGGCCTGCTCAGATAGCGTGTCCATGGATCGGATCAATTATGTGTGCCACTAGCTCATCTCAGGGCTGATGAAAGGCCTGGGCCACCACTACAACAACAACAGCCTGGGCCACTCACAATGCTACAGCCCCCTCGCTAGGCTAGCTCCATCAGTAGCACCCCCCCCCCCCTGCCCCTTGCCCCCCACACTGTCTGTCACCACCCTATTCATATGCAAAACCCTCTCACACATCTCCCTGACACACACGCCAGATCTCTACAATAACACGGTATGGTGGACCTGGAGAATTACAGCCTGCTGCTTCTCTCTGTGGCAGGGGAGCCTCCGCAATATGTCTCCACAACTCAATCACATCAGATCAGATACAAATGACATTTCTGATCCACCCGTCGCACACTCGGAACACTCCATTCATGTGGTTGACAGTGAAATTGCATTACAAAAGAGCCACCCCACACCCTCCTCCTACAATATTAAAGATGGTAGATAGATGCTCACACTCATGTTCATATATAGAGATGGAAGAGCAATGTCTGTCTTTACAGACCCCAACAGGGTGGCTAGGCATCCAACCGTTGACGATGGTACAGAATTACTGTGGTTGCATCTCTGAGAAACATACACAAACTACACCGAGGACAACACAAACAGACAAACGTGTGTGTACGACACAAACGTCTCATTTAGCAGCATCACTGTAGGTGGTGCGCAAATCCAGATAACCCGTCTGCATTCTAGGGGCTTAGAGAAATGGCAAAGGAAGCTGCCATTGTTGGCTGTCTTGCGGTGTGATGAGGACTATCTTAACCCACACAGCCACAGAGGAAAGTAGGGCAATCGGGGATGTTTAATTAAAGGAACCGCTCACTAGGGAGCGTTGAAGAACTGCGACACCACCATGGAACTTAGGGAACGAATGCTCTCCCCTCTGCCTGTCTGTGTAAACAGCCTGCCGTATCAGTGCCACCACAGCCCCAATACAGCTCACTGTACGCATTAACAGCCTCTCAAGTGTCTCGTACTCCACGCCCCGCTCTTGACTCGACCGTACAATTTGGCAACCTCGAAGAAGACAAAGAGCCTGTATTGCTGTCTATGTGCTGCTGGGTGTTTATGTATGCTGCAGCAGTAAGCTCTGCCCTGCCCTGCCAGCGGAGGGGATTTGCTTCTAAATGGAGGATCTGTGTGTCTATTATGCATAACTATCCTCAGCCCAAACACACAGTCTATCCAAGGCGGGCGAGTATCCTCTCCGTCTCCTTATCTAACCCTGTAGGTTCCCTTCCGCCCACGTCACACACAACAAAAATGACATGACACACCTGGCTACCTCACATGACCTGTCGACTGAACGCACCAAACATTGATTCAGGTCAGGACATCCAGAACTGAGATGTATCAAGTAGAATATCTATCTCGAGCTGGTTCTAGCAGTGTGAGGTTAAGAGAATTCAACTGGCATGCCTAGAATGGAAATAGTTTGTTTTCATCTGAAAAACAAAGGAGTCGATCATGAGTTTTCCCCTCAAGCAGATTGTGGTCGATTGATTCCTACCTTTGACACATCTTCCCTGGTCTTCCTCTAGCAGATGCATCTGTTTTAGAGGCTGTGCCTGGGTACACTGTTGCTATGCAATCCTCTCAGAGATACGGGTACATACTCTGCCAGGTGGGCTGTGGCTCGCTCTCTCATTCGCAGGTATATTTGTATTGTTCGAAACTCTCTTCAGACCTGATGAGTCCCTCGCACACATACACACTCCCACACACTCGCGAACAGAGTGCTTTTACCGACAACGCTCGGTCCGGATTTGAATAATTAACATTAAACCAAGCAAACAAACAAGACCGGGCTTTTAAATAATGATATTTTGTTCCCAGGAGAATCATGTCAGAAATAGAGAGGGATAGAACGAGAACGAGATGGAATGAAAGGAAAATAGATAGATGTGTTTTTTTGTGTGATTAAAAGAGAGAGAGAGAGAGAGAGAGAGAGAAACAGGGAAGGGAGAGAGAGAGAGAGAGAAACAGGGAAGGGAGAGAGAGAGAGAAACAGAGAAGGGAGAGAGAGAGAGAAACAGGGAAGGGAGAGAGAGAGAAACAGGGAAGGGAGAGAGAGAGAGAAACAGGGAAGGGAGAGAGAGAGAAACAGGGAAGGGAGAGAGATAGAGAAACAGGGAAGGGAGAGAGAGAGAGAAACAGGGAAGGGAGAGAGAGAGAGAGCGAGAAACAGGGAAGGGAGAGAGAGAGAGAGCGAGAGAGAGAGAGAAAGAGAGAGTGAGAGAGAGAGAGAAACAGGGAAGGGAGAGAGAGAGAGCGAGAGAGAGAGAGAAAGAGAGAGTGTGAGAGAGAGAGAAACAGGGAAGGGAGAGAGAGAGACAGGGAAGGGAGAGAGAGAGAGAAATAGGGAAGGGAGAGAGAGAGAGAAACAGGGAAGGGAGAGAGAGAGAGTGAGAAAGAGAGAAACAGGGAAGGGAGAGAGAGAGAGAGAGAGAGAGAGAGAGAGCGAGAAAGAGAGAGTGAGAGAGAGAGAGAGAAACAGGGAAGGGAGTATGGAGCGATTTCAGTGTCAACATACATTTTATTTGAATTCCATCATTTTGAATTTTAATCTAATCTTTTTGATATTGTAATGCTGAACTTGTAAACTTAACTTGTATTTCCTGATTTGAAACTGAATTGAATGAATATTACAGTCAGCTTTAACATTTAATTTCCATTTAATTGAATATTCAAGCTCAATATTTATATATTAATTTTCAAAATGATAGATGTTGCATTAATTGTCTGTGCATCAAGTTAACAAACTATAATTTCAAGTTTATCAAAGTTTCATATATTCAACTTCTCAGACGCATTCAGATTCAGTTTTCCAATTCAGTTCTCTAAATTCAGATTCAAAACCAGAGACAACATCCTGGTACTTTGCCAGCCAGGAAAGGTGGAAGAGAACTGATAGAATCCAAAGCCCACTGTGGTAAACAGAAACTTCTGGCGGTTTCTGAAAACAATTCATTTGGCCCTGAACCGTTTGAACCGTTTTGGCTATGAGCTACTATGAGCCCATTCCTGAAAGCTACGACCCTCTGG
Source organism: Oncorhynchus mykiss (assembly GCF_013265735.2). Classification (NCBI taxonomy): domain Eukaryota; kingdom Metazoa; phylum Chordata; class Actinopteri; order Salmoniformes; family Salmonidae; genus Oncorhynchus; species Oncorhynchus mykiss. The sequence continues at coordinate 54,438,696 of NC_048576.1, read as the reverse complement.
AGCCTGGACATGGGTGATTCACTCTATGATGATCACAGGCTGCGTTAGAAGGGAGTGTCACAAAATGTTCCCCACATAAGAATATACAGTTGAAGTCAGACGTTTACATACACCTTAGCCAAATACATTTAAACTCAGTTTTTCACAATTCCTGACATTTAATCCTAGTAAAAATTCCCTGTTTTAGGTCAGTTAGGATCACCACATTATTTTAAGAATGTGAAATGTCAGAGAGAATTGTTTATTTCAGCTTGTATTTCATTCATCACATTCCCAGTGGGTCAGAAGTTTACATACACTCAAATAGTATTTGCCAGCATTGCCATTAAATTGTTTAACTTGGGTCAAACGTTTCGGGTAGCCTTCCACAAGCGCCCACAATAAGTTGGGTGAATTTTGGCCCATTCCTCCTGATAGAGCTGGTGTAACTGAGTCAGGTTTGTAGGCCTCCTTGCTCGCAAACGCCTTTTCAGTTCTGCCCACAAATTTTCTATAGGTTGAGGTCAGGGCTTTGTGATGGCCACTCCAATACCTTGACTTTGTTGTCCTTAAGCTATTTTGCCACAACTTTGGAAGTATGCTTGGGGTCATTGTCCAATTGGAAGACCCATTTGCGACCAAGCTTTAACTTCCTGACTGATGTCTTGAGATGTTGCTTCGATATATCCACATAATTTTCCTCCCTCATGATGCCATCTATTTTGTGAAGTGCACCAGTACCTCCTGCAGCCAAACCCCCACAACATGATGCTGCCACCCCCGTGCTTCACGGTTGGGATGGTGCTCTTCAGCTTGCAAGCCTCCCATTTTTTCCTCCAAACATAACGATGGTCATTATGGCCAAACAGTTCTAATTTTGTTTCATCAGACCAGAGGACATTTCTCCAAAAAGTATGATCTTTGTCCCTATGTGCAGTTGCAAACCGTAGTCTGGCTTTTTTATGACATCCAGCATCATCACAAGTTCCTTTGCAGTTGTTCTGGGATTGATTTGTACTTTTTGCACCAAAGTATGTTCATCTCTAGGAGACAGAACGCGTCTCCTTCCTGAGCAGTATGACATCTGTGTGGTCCCATGGTGTTTATACTTGCATACTATTGTTTGTACAGATGAACGTGGTACCTTCAGGTGTTTGGAAATTGCTCTCAAGGATAAACCAGACGACGTCTACAATTATTTTTCTGGGGTCTTGGCTGATTTCTTTAGATTTTCCCATGATGTCAAGCAAAGAGACACTGAGTTTGAAGGTAGGCCTTGAAATAGATCCACAGGTACACCTCCAACTGACTCAAATGATGTCAATTAGCCTATCAGAAGCTTCTAAAGCTATGACATCATTTTCTGGAATTTTTTCAAGCTGTTTAAAGGCACAGTATGTAAACCTCTGACCCACTGGAATTTTGATACAGTGAATTATATGTGAAATAATCTGTCTGTAAACAATTGTTGGAAAAATGACTTGTGTCATGCACAAGGTAGATGTCCTAACCGACTTGCCAAAACTAAAGTCTGTTAACAATACATTTGTGGGGTGGCTGAAAAAACAAGTTTGAATGACTCCAACCTAAGTGTATGTAAACTTCCAAATTCAACTGTAGTTGAAATGCCTTGTCATAGAATCCAAAGCTCACTGTGGTAAACAAAAACCATTGTAAAGGACTTCTAAGGATAGCCTTTCCACACCCAATTTAATCTTGCTCTTGTGACTGACTGTGTTTGAGCCAGGTCTGCTGCATGTCACAAGACTGTGTTAGTCCACTTAGCTAAAGCCTATAGGGATAAGTTCAGGAAGTTCATGTAAAGGACGACACACTGCTTGATTAAGGAGTACCGCTTCCCTCTGATTCAGCTCGTACCGAGACTCAAACTCAGGACCTCACAAACACACTGGACTGCCCTCAGGCCTCGCAAACACACTGGACTGCCCTCCTGACTGCCCACAATGGACTGCCCTCATTCCAACCCACCCCTCTATTGAAAAAAGGCCTTCTTCAATTGCGCAAGGAGGGACACTTCAGGCTGATGAGCAATGTTGCCTGTAAGCTATGCGCTGGCACGCAGCTCCCCCGGGACTGCCGCACAAAATAAATATCAGCCAGCACAGAGAAGCACGAGATTGAACTTCACTCAACTTCTAGTTTTCCCCTTTAGTTAACACTATCAACGTTTCCCTTTACTGTGGGAATTGCCAATATTAGCCACTAATATAGATGTTTGGTCAACAGGGGGGTGGGGAGTTTTTGCCCGCATTGCAGACGCGGCTATATCGGTCTGGCTATTACAGGACTATTAAAACCCCAGTGCACTACTTATATATTATATATATATTTATATTTATATATATTTATTCAGATTTTTCAGGGGGTGCTCCAGCACCCTCAGCACCATTACGTCCCGTGGCTATGGTAGATGCGCTTGCTTTGAGATCAAAGCGAGAGCTGCATTAAGCCACGTGTGCACATTTGTTAATGTTCTTTGCTAGTAAGTGAGTTATTAGCCCAGTTATAGCTCATTTCTAGTCAGCAATGGGGGAATAGTTGCTTCCTTCAAGAGTACAAAACGTGTTCATTTCTAGCCATCATTGAAAAGCGAGTCAGGTAATGATCATTTTTTCTGTCTTAAAGGGGCAGTGTTGTATTTTTGAGACAGGCTTGAATAAGCTAAGTAGCCAATATGCAGAGGATAGCATAATTTGTCTGATTCTCTGTAATAATGGTATGGGAATAATAATTAACTGAATTTCGTAAAGTGGTTTCTTGCACAAACAACACATTTAAATCACCTCCTTGTCTGAAGGACAAGTGGATAAACAAATTAATGTCAAGCCCTGCATATTTTTTCCCAAAAGTCTCACAGAATGTAGGACTACATTGAACACCGCACATTAGTTGCTACTGTAGGCTGAATGATAGAACAGCTGTTTCCATTTTAAAATGTTATGGGATGCATTTTCTCCATTGATTTTGATGGTAGGCCACTCTGGTTGGCCTACATTATGATCAAATAGCCACCGTAGCCTACTTGTCCACTGTTAAAACGGTTCCTTAAAGCGTGTATAGCCTCAGTGTTCACAGTCAACGCGTGCCAGAAGATGCACATCATTTTCACAACGTTCAAGTTTGCGCTCAGCAGACCAGACATTTGCTCAGTGCCTAAAGAAAGGGAACATTGCTGATGAGTGAGTTTCAAAGATCCCCATCTGCGACATTCACCCCTTTAGTTCACTCCACAGCAACCCCAGTGATTGTACCAGTGCAACTGTAGAGTTGAGTCCAGTTTCACCATTGTAAAGGACGCCACGCTGCCTGCTTAGCGAGTACAGGTCTTCAAGATCCAGCAAGTTTAGGTGATCAATGCTTATGTGATGAGAACCTACCCTGAGACCTGAAGATGTGCTAGTTTGACATCAGGCACGGGCAGACTGGCCATCTGGAATTTCGGGCAAATGCCAGATGGGCTGGTCCATTTTTAGCCCAGTGGGACGGTCAAACTTGTTTTTATTTTGCACAAAATTATAATAGTGGGGGCCTCAAGGGAAATAATGAGTCATTGTGGGGGCCTGGAGGAAAAGAATGGGCAGGCGAAGGGGCCTGGAAATAAGAATGGGCTCTGTGTTAGAAATGCCGGGGCCGATTTCTGGTCCCAGTCGGCCCCTGGTCTCATGTCTCCGGCAAGGGTAGTCATTATGAGGTTAACATGTGACTGACTGGGTTAAGACTGTGTTAGCCTGTTTCCTAGACATTGGTCCTGTGACTTGGATGGGTGTATTAAAGTAGGTGCACAGATTCTTCTGCTTCTGTTTGCCACAGAAAGGGTTGTTGTGCAGTAGGCTTGATTTCGAACCCAGTCTGTTATATTGGTGCCGTGATCTCCGAGTATGAGGTCCAAGGGGGGGAGGGGGGTGAAATGTAACCGAGGTGGTTGGATGAACCTTATTGGAGACTTGAAGACTTGTGTTAGCTTCCTGAACTAATGCCTATGTGCTAATCTCAGGTCTAACAGCCTTGTGGCATTCAGGAGACCTGGTTCGAACCCAGTCAGTCACAAGAGCAAGATAAAATAGGGGGTGGAAAGGCTATCCTTAGAAGGGCTATGACAGGGCTATTCTGAAAAGTTGGCTAGGAGACATCTATATTAGTGGCCAAATTGCTGTTTTTGTGACACTCCTAATGGAGCCTGTGATCATCGCACATGGGAGCAGAAAGCAAATGAATGCTCCAGAGAATCTTAGCTTTTGGGAATGGGGTCATAATAGCTCATCGCTAAAGTGGTTCAAACACTAAAGCCAAATCCATAGTAGGGAAATAAATTCAACATGCCACATTGGCTTCAGAAACCAGCAGAAGCTTCTGTTGACCAGAGAGAGTTTGATTATATCTGTTCTCCTCTACCTTTCCTGGCTGGCAAAGCACCAGGACGTGGTCTCCGGTCTGAATTTAAAGGACTGAATCTGAATGCATCTGAGAAATTAAATATATTAAACTTTGATTAACTTGAATTGATGGTTTGATACACAGACCATGAATGCAATATCTACCATATTTAAGCTGAATATACAAATATTGAATTTGAATTCAATTGACATTTTATTTTAAATCGTAATGCAATATTCATTCAATTTAGTTTCAAATCCTGAAATACAAGTTCAATTCATGAATTCAATGATTCAAATTTGTGAATTAAACATAAAACAATATTACATTCAAATATCCTAATACAAATTAAAAATGATAAAATTAAAATACAATTTCTGTTGGCACTGAAATCGCTCCATAAGGGAGGGAGAGTGAAAGAGAGAGAGAGAGAGAAAAGAGGGGGAGTGAAAAAGAAAGAAGACTGGGTTGTTATATTTTTACCCTAGTGCACCTCCATGTTGTCTGTGTGTGTTGGGGGGATTTTAGGAGGTTTCCATGACGACCCCCTCCTAGACTAGCAGGGGCTGTATGAGGAGCATAGCCTGGGAGGACTTTGTTCTTAGGCTTTGAACTGGCAACAGCACACTGCATCTTCACTACTGCTTCATAATCATATACACTAACCCCCCCCCCCCCCCCCCCCCCCCCTTCCACATATATATAGTACATACATATAGAAAATACTGCAGTATGGAATGATATGTTGTCAGCTATGTTCGAAATCCAAAATTAGATTTGGTGTGTTATAGATGATCATCAGATAGCTTGATGAGACAACAGATTGACAGCTGAACGACCTTGTTAACGTTCCTATTTGTGTGTTACATAACGGGCCTCATTTGTGAATTGTGTTGGATCCAATAGGCTTAATGAGACAGGAGAGAACAAAGTGTTTATCCACACGTAAGCGGTCAGTGGCTCTCCTGTCCTGGCTAGCCCTGTCTGTCTCTATCTTGTCTGTCTCTATCCTGTCTGTCTCTATCCTGTCTGTCTCTGTCCTGTCTGTCTCTTGTCTGTCTGTGTCCTGTCTGTCTCTTTCTAATCGGTCTCTATACATCCTGTCTGTCTCTATCCTGTCCTGTCCCTGATGTTAAGGACATCCATACTGCTGACAGGTTGGCCACATACTGTCATCACACTATAACCCTGCATCCCAAATGGCACCCTATTCCCTACATTAGAAAGAAAGAATGGCGCCATAGGGAATGGCTGCCATTTTAAAGGCTTCTAACCAATTGTGATATTTTGCATGCAATCAATGCATGAGCTCCATTAGAGACTATCCTACCAATGGGACATTAAAAACTGTAATATCTTATTTTTCACAAAGTCGTGACTGAACAACAACACGAGTAATATATGTGTTCTGTACATCGGCAGGATAGAACAGCTACGTCCTGTAAGACGAGGGATAGGGGTGTGTGTCTATTTGTCAATAACAGCTGGTGCACAATGTCTAATACTAAGGTAGTCTCGAGGTATTGCTCCCCTGAGGTAGAGTACCTCATGATAGACCGTGGACCACACTATCTACCAAGAGTTTTCATCTATATTTTTTGTAGCCGTCTATTTACCGCCACAATTAAATGCTAGCACTAAGACCGCACTCAACGAGCTGTATAAAGCCATAAGCAAACAAGAAAATACTGCTCCTAGTGACCGGGGACTTTAATGCAGGCAAACTTAAATCCGTTATACCTCATTTCTATCAGTATGTCACATGTGCAACCAGAGGAGAAAAAAAACTCTAGACCACCTTTACTCCACACACAGAGACGCATACAAAGCTCTCCCTCGCCATCCATTTGGCAAATCTGACCATAATTCTATCTTCCTGATTCCTGCTTACAAGCAAAAATTAAAGCAGGAAGTACCAGTGACTCACTCAGTACGGAAGTGGTCAGATGATGCAGATGCTACACTACAGGACTGTTCTGCTAGTACAGACTGGAATATGTTCCGGGATTCATCCAATGGCATTGAGGAGTATACCACCTCAGTCACCGGGCTTCATCAATAAGTGCATCGACAACGTTGTCCCCACAGTGACTGTACGTACATATCCCAACCAGAAGCCATGGATTACAGGCAACATCTGCAACAAGCTAAAGGCTAGAGCAGCTGCTTTCAAGGAGTGGGACACTAATCCGGATGCTTATAAGAAATCCCGTTATGCCCTCAGACGAACCATCAAACAGGCAAAGCGTCGATACAGGACTAAGACTGAATCCTACTACACCGGCTCTGACGCTCGTCGGATGTGGCAGGGCTTGCAAACTAATACGGACTAGAAAGAGAAACCCAGCCGTAAGCTGCCCAGTGACACGAGCCTACCAGATGGGCTAAATGTCTTTTATGCTCGTTTCGAAGCAAGCAACACTTAAACATGCATGAGAGCACCAGCTGTTCCGGAAGACTGTGTGATCACGCTCTCCGTAGCCAATGTGAACATTCACAAGGCCGCAGGGCCAGATGGATTACCAGGACATGTACTCAGAGCATGCGTGGACCAACTGGCAAATGTCTTCACTGACATTTTCGACCTCTCTATGACCGAGTCTGTAATATCTACATATTTCAAGCAGATCACCATAGTGCCTGTGTCCAAGAAAGCGAAGGTAATCTGCCTAAATGACTACCGCCCCGTAGTACTCACGTTGGTATCTCAATCTCAATCGCACTCCACTCTGCCCTTTCCTACCTGGAAAAAAGGAACACCTGTGAGAATGCTGTTCATTGACTACAACTCGGTGTTCAACACCATAGTGTTGAAAAAAAGCTCACCATTAAAATCATTTAAACATTTTTAAATCAAAGATCATCATTAAGCTAAGGACCCTGGGACTAAACACTTCCCTCTGCAACTGGATCCTGGATTTTCTGACGGGCTTCCCCCAGGTGGTAAGGGTAGGCAACAACACATCTGCCACGCTTATCCTCAACACGGGGTCCCCTCAGGGGTGTGTGCTTAGTCCCCTCCTGTACTCCCTGATCACCCACTACTGCGTGGCCAAGCACGACTCCAACACCATCATTCAGTTTGCTGACGACACAACAGTGTTAGGGCTGATCACCGACAACAATGAGACAGCCTATTGGGAGGAGGTCATAGCCCGACAGTGTGGTACTAGGACAACAACCTCTCCCTCAACGTGAGCAAGACAAATGAGATGATTGTGGACTACAGGAAAATGAGTGCCCCCATTCACATTGACGGGGCTGTAGTGGAGCGGGGCGATAGCTTCAAGTTCCTTGGTGTCCACATCACCAAAAAACGATCATGATCTAAACAGACCAAGAGGAGACTGAAAAGATTTGGCATAGGTCCCCATGTTATACAGTTGCACCATCGAGAGCATCCTGACCAGTTGCATCACCGCCTGGTATGGCAACTGCTCGGCATCTGACCGTAAGGTGCTACAGAGGCTAGTGAACACAGCCCAGTAAATCACTGGGGCCAAGCTTCCTGACATCCAGGGCCTTTATACTAGGCGGTGTCTAGGTCCAAAAGTCTAGGTCCAAAAGGCTTCTTAACAGATTCTACCCCCAAGCCACAAGACTGCTGAACAATTAATCAAATGGCCACCTGGACTATTTGCATTGACATCCCCCCTTGTTTTTACACTGCTGCTACTCACTGTTTATTATCTATGCATAGTAAATGTACCCCTACCTCCATGTACAAATTACCTCGACTAACCTGTAACCCGCACATCGGTACCAGTACCCCCTGTATATAGCATCGCTATTGTTATTTTATTGTGTTACTTAAATTTGTAGTTTTTACTTTAGTTTATTTATGTAAATATTTTCTTAACTCTATTTTCTTAAAACCGCATTGTTGGTGAAGGGCTTGTAAAGTAAGCAGTTCACGGTAACGTCTGCACCTGTTGTATTCAGCGCATGTGACAAATACAATTCGATTTGACTTGATATGAGCCCTATTGCAGTATAGATATAGGGAATAGGGTGCCATTTAGTAGGCACTATAGGGGCACACACACACACACACACACACACACACACACACACACACACACACACACACACACACACACACACACACACACACACACACACACACACACACACACACACACACACACACACACACACACACACACACACACAAACACACACACACACAAGGCTGATGTGTTTGTCCAGTAACCAGGAGAACTCATGGCTCATGTCATGGTCCTAAGCTAACAATGGTAACACTTGGCAGACAGACAGAAAGACATGGGCCCAAGCTGTGTCGCAGCCCTGCAGCCATTACATAGGGGAACTATTGTGTCCCGAGCTAAAGGGGGTTCTTTCAACCTGTCCTGAGACATTTGGTCCTGGCTCTTCATCCCCAGCTCCTCTCTATGTCTGTATGGACACTTAGTGGTTGGTCTCTCAGCATCATTACTCCCTTGCTTCAATGGAACAGAATATGAGTATATCAGATTGTACCTACAACAGGTACTGCAAGGAAATGTTCAAAAAACATGCACGCTTTCAAACACATGCAAGAATACAAACACACGCACACAAGAGACACACACCATGCTTTTAGCACAGATAACATAGAAGACATTTCTCCAGTCTAATTTATAAGAGGAGGTGGCAGTGAGAGCGTATGACCCACTTGGTCACAGATGTATTACCTCAGTGGTGTTAGAACACACAGTCCTACACACAAAGATAAAAACAAGCACACACACGAACCCAGA